>NC_034181.2:9199098-9219098 GCF_002021735.2 Oncorhynchus kisutch
ACAAATGACAGCTGACTGTCTACTGTTTACTGTTTGATTATTGCTGTCTCTCTGTCCTTCTGTGTTATGATGTCTGTCCTGTCTGTAACATCACTGTACTTCTGTTTTATCTCCCCACTTGACATTTGTTGTTGTAAATAACAATGTTGCGGTAACTGACTGTTCGGGTTAAAGATAAATGAGTAAATTCACCTTGACGTAGGGGTCTGGTTTTGAGAGAAGGCGTCCTTTCAGGTTGGAGGCACGAATATCATACACTCTGATGGGGCCGTCATTCAGGTCACAGTGTACAAGAGCCAGGGTGCATAGCACCAGCAGTCCC
Organism: Oncorhynchus kisutch; assembly: GCF_002021735.2. Lineage (NCBI taxonomy): Eukaryota > Metazoa > Chordata > Actinopteri > Salmoniformes > Salmonidae > Oncorhynchus > Oncorhynchus kisutch. The sequence goes on from NC_034181.2 coordinate 9,199,421, forward strand.
AGGTACAGAGAGAGAGAGGCCATGGTACATGTCTGTGAGAGAGGGGAGGTGACAGGAGGGGAGATAAACATGTCATAAGAGCTTGAAACTAACACCTCAAACTGTATTCAGAGAGTCAAATTGAGCTGAAAGTTCAGGATATATTATCAGTGTTAAGAGATTAGTCAGTGGAGAAAGAGACGGACAGAGGAAATAATTGAAGATGCACAAGAACAATCCTGAATAAGCAGAAATACAGGCTTGTTCAATTGAGATAGTAGCTTTTCAGAAATGTTTGACATCTACACCAGCGCCTCCTGGATGGGGAGATGACACTTGATACAGAAACTGTAATGGTGTTACACATTCAGTTCTGACAGCAAACCTGGCTGAGAAGTCTTCCAGTGTACTCAACCAAACAGACAATCAATTTCTATATCTGCCAATCTAAAAGCGCTTTTTGGAAAGCCACTCACTGTCTGCAATCGACTGAATCCCAGCCACAGTCTCCAGAGATAAGAACGGTAAGATGGATGCCATAACAAAGAGAGAGGTAGTAGAACAGCACAACAGATCATGTCTTACCTGGATATTCTTGAGCTGTACGTCTGTCTTCTCTAGTCACCCAACTGCTGATGGTCCTTACTGTGCCATCTAGCTGTTTATAAAGATCTCAGCCCCTCCCCCCCCACCCACCACACCCCCACCCACCCGGTAGTTGATGAACCCACAAGTGGATGTGTGGACTACTTAACCAATGAGAGCACACCTTATATTACCACGAGACGAAGCCTATAACTTGTAACAACAAATCTGATACTATCTGAAATGTGATTGAACTATTGTATCCAGATCATGTCAAAGGCCAGCCCAGTGAATCAACAGTTAGGTAAGGGAGAGGACATTGCTAAGAGTGGACGTGGTAAATAGTACTGCATACAATCTGTAATTCTTCAGTAATACCATTAATCATTATATACAGTGCATTCAGACCCCTTGACTTTTTCTACATTTTGTTTCTTTACGGCCTTATTCTTAAAATCATTTAAAAAAAACTTAGCAATCTACACTCATTACCCCATAAACAAAGTGGAAACAGATTATTTGACATTTTACCAAATGTATTTAAAACCTTTTGTGACTAGGGGGCAGTATTTTCATTTTTGGAAAAACATTCCCGTAGTAAACGGGATTTTGTCAGACAAGATGCTAGAATATGCATGACTTGACAGCTTAGGATAGAAAACACTCTAAAGGTGTCCAAAACTGTAAAAATATTGTCTGTGAGTAGAACAGAACTGATAGTGCAGAGGCGAAAGCCTGAGTAAAAATCCAATCCGGAGTGCCTCATTGTGTTGCTGCGCTTTCCCACCATGTCATCCCAGGTTGGATCCTAAAGATAACTTATTGTAATATAACATAAGGACTTAAGTATCACCATGTGGAAATGTTCCCTTTAGATGGACCTTACCCGTCACCCTGTCATAATGATACCAAACCCTGACACCACATGTAGATTCTACAGCTGGCCAGATCTCAGTAATGTCTACCTAAACCAAACCTTATATAGTTCTCAGTAATGTCTCCAAAACCAAACCTTATATAAGTTCTCAGTAATGTCTCCAAGACCAAACCTTATATAGTTTCTCAGTAATGTCTCCAAACCAAGCTTGATATACTTCTTAGTAATGTCTCCAACCAACCTTATATAGTTCTCAGTAATGTCTCTAAACCAAACTGTATAGGTTCTCAGTAATGTCTCTAAACCAAACTGTATAGGGTTCTCAGTAATGTCTCTTAACCAAACTGTATAGGGTTCTCAGTAATGTCTCTAAAACAAACTGTATAGGGTTCTCAGTAATGTCTCTAAACCAAACCGTATAGGGTTATCAATGATGTCTCTAAACCAAACCGTATAGGGTTATCAATGATGTCTCTAAACCAAACCGTATAGGGTTATCAATGATGTCTCTAAACCAAACCGTATAGGGTTCTCAATGATATCTCTAAACCAAACTGTATAGGGTTCTCAATGATGTCTCTAAACCCAAACCGTATAGGCTTCTCATGATGTCTCTGAACCAAACTGTATAGGGTTCTCAATGATGTCTCTAAACCAAACTGTATAGGGTTCTCAATGATATCTCTAACCAAACTGTATAGGTTCCTCAATGATGTCTCTAAACCAAAACCGTATAGGCTTCTCAATGATGTCTCTAAACCAACTGTATAGGGTTATCAATGATGTCTCTAAACCAAACTGTATAGGGTTCTCAATGATGCCTCTTGATACTACCCATCCCGGGTTCGGGAGTGTAATCATCAAATGACACTAATTAGCATAACACAACAGACATAAATATTACTAGAAAATATTCCTATTCATGAAATCACAAGTGAAATATATTGAAACACAGCTTAGCCTGTTGTTAATCACCCTGTCATCTAAGATTTTGAAAATATGCTTTACAGCCAAAGCAAGACAAGCATTTGTTTAAGTTTATCGATAGCCTAGCATAGCATTATGACTAGCTAGCAGCAGGCAACCTGGTCACGAAAATCAGAAAAGCAATCAAATTAAATCGTTTACTTTTGATGAGCTTCGGATGTTTTCACTCACGAGACTCCCAGTTAGATAGCAAATGTTCCTTTTTTCCAAAAATATTATTTTTGTTCTTCACGTTTGGCTGAGAAATTGACCGGAAATTGCGGTCACTACAACGGCTGAAATATATTCCAAATTAGCTCCATAATATCAACAGAAACATGGCAAACGTTGTTTATAATCAATCCTCAAGGTGTTTTTCAAATATCTATTCGATAATATATCAACCGGGACTGGTGGCTTCTTAGTAGGATAGAGAGAAACAATGGCCGTATTTGTCCTTTACGCACAAAACACTCTGAGAGACTTCAGCTGACCACTGACGCAATGTTGACGTTCAGGGCTCCTTTCTCAAAATAAAAGCCTGAAGCTATGTATTGTGACACTAGACACATTAGGGGAAGCCATAGAAAAAGGAATCTGGTTGATATCTCATTCACTGCTCAATAGGGACGCATAGGAACGCAGAGCTTTCTAAATAAGAGTCCCTTCCTGATTGGATTTTTCTCAGGCTTTCGCCTGCAATATCAGTTTTGTTATACTCACAGACAATATTTTTACAGTTTTGGAAACTTTAGAGTGTTTTCTATCCTAAGCTGTCAATTATATGCATATTCTATTCATCTTGTCCTGACAAAATAGCTGTTTACTTTGGGGACGTTATTTTTCCAAAAATGAAAATAGTGCCCCCTAGCTTCAAGAGGCATTACATATCTGATCTGCTGATTATGAACATAGTCCAAACCTTAGAATAACAGAAAGTTATATTAATAACAGGAAGTTATATTAAACTCAGGTTTAATCCTGAAACATGATGAAGTCAGACTGAGAACATCTTGCCGTAAAGCACAATTTCTTTAATTGATGCTATAAGGAAGTGAATACATGAGTGAAATGGTGAGAGAACCAATCAGACACAAGGTCACTAAGGTCATAGGTTACAGTCAAATGATCATTCTGTTGCACCTGTTCCTTCTTGTAGCTGTAGGTGTAGTAGATGGTGCCTCTCCGATGCACTTACAGTTTCAGATTTTGTAAATATGACAACATTTGTGACTTGTATATTCCATCTTCTTGAATTGCATTAGCTTTGTGAGGTCATTCAAATGTGCCTGTTGCTCTTCTGACTTATTTGTGAGTGACATCACATATTTGACTGCTTTTTTACAGATAGGTTTGTGCAGATTTAAGATTACTGAATTCAGATTAGGACATCCTCAGATCTCATGAAAAATAAGTTAAAAATGAATATATCACAATGACTTTTAGAAATGCATCTGTTTGGTATCCTAGCTTCCTTTCCTTGATCCCTTTACTTCCTTTTCTCCTTTCTTTCCCTGGATTCCTCTCCTACTTTCTTATTCCCCTTTCCTTTCCTCCTTCCTTAGCTTCCTTTCATAGCTCCCTTTCATACTATCCTTTCCTACCTTCCTTTATTTGGACTTTCCTACCCTCCATTCCTTCTTTCCTAGCTTCCGTTCCTTGATCCCTTTCCTTATTCTCCTCTGCTCATTTGCTTTCCTAGCTCTCTTTCCTCCTATCCTTTCTTATTTGTGTTCCTTTCCTCCTTTCCTAGCCTCCTCTCCTCCTTTTCTTGCTCCCTTTCCTCCTATATTTTCCTAGCTACCATTCCTCTTTTACTAGCTTAATTCCTTGGTCTTTCACATCTTCCATTCCTCCTTCCCTAGCTTCCTTTCCTTTACTCCTTTTCTCATTTCCTAGCTCTCTTTCCTTTCTTTCCCCTGACTATTGTAGTGTCGTTGTGCCTTCTACACTACTAGTACTGCTACTATTACAGTCATTATAACAGTAGCAGCAAGTCAGTGGCCCTGTGGTAGAATGTCCACCCTGAGATTGGAAGGGTTCAATCCCTGGTCGAGTCAAACCAAACAGAGACTAAAAAAATGTGACCTGATGCCTTGCTGCTTTGACACTGAGAGTTAAAGGGGAAGTGTTTTAGAGTGTTTTCTAACATGCTTTGGAGTGTTTGAGTGTTTTAGAATGTTTTCTAATATGCTTTAGAGTGTTGAGTGTGTTTAGAGTGTTTTCAAATATGTTTCAGTGTTGTGGACCGTTATAGTGTTTTTGAGTGTTTTCTAACATGTTTGGAGTGTTTAGTGTTTTTTGTGTGTTGTAGAGTGTGTACTAATATGCTTTAGAGTGTTTTAAAGTGTTTTCTAATATGATTTAGAGTGTTTTAGAGTTTTATAATATGCTTTAGTGTGTTTTAGAGTGTTTTCGTATGTGTTTAAGAATGTTAAAGAGTTTTGTTTTAGAGTGTTTTGGAGTGTTCTATATTTTTGTGTGTTTTATAAGATACTTTAGTGTGGTTTAGTGTTTTAGAGTGTTTTCTAACATGTTTTAGTGTGTTGTGGAGATTTTCAGAGTGTTTTGGAGTGTTTTAGTGTTTCTAAAATGCTTTGGACATAATAGTCATTGGCACACGATGTCTGAGCAAAATGTGACAACCTCATACATACATGTGTACTTTATTGAATAGACAATAAAATACAAGTAAAACACACTCAAACATAGTGTGGCAAAAGTAAGGTCTGGGTGACTTTGTATCTTTCATTCCTGGCCTATTAATATAGACAGCATGTTAGTACTACAGGTGACCTGTCTGACACATGTCCTTTGCAGGCAAATTTTACATACACCTTAGCCAAATACATTTAAACTCAGTTTTTCACATTTCCTGACATTTAATCCTAGTAAAATTTCCCTGTCTTAGGTCGGTGAGTGCTCGGAAAGTATTCAGACCCCTTGACTTTTTCCCCATTTTGTTACATTACAACCTTATTGTAAAATGGATTAAACCGTTTTTTTCCCCCATTATCAATCTTCACACAATACCCCATAATGACAAAGGAAAGATGTTTTTTAAGAAATATTTGCAAATATATAATAAAAGGACATATCAGATTTACGGGACACCTCGACAACATCTGGTGAAATTGCAGAGCGCCAAATACGAATTAAATTGCTATAAATATTAAATGTATATAAAATCTCAAGTGTAATATATCAAAATAAAGCTTAACTTGTTGTTAGTCCAGCCGCCATGTCAGATTTCAAAAAGGCTTTACGGCGAAAGCAAACCATGCGATTATCTGAGGACAGCGCCCCGCATACCAACACATGAAAAACAGATTTCAACCAGGCAGGTGCGCCACGAAAGTCAGAAATAGCGATATAATTAATGCCTTACCTTTGATGATCTTCTTCTGTTGGCACTCCAAAAGGCCCCAGTTACATAACAAATGGTCATTTTGTTCGATAATGTCCTTCTTTATATCCATAAAAACTCAGTTTAGCTGGCGATTCTCAATCAATAATCCACTCAGTTTCCCTCCATCAAAATGCTTACAAAATGAATCCCAAACATTACTCAATGTCAAACAATGTCAAACAACGTTTATAATCAAACCTTAGGTGTCCTAATAAGCAAATAAACGATAACATTTAAGACAGAGAAAAGTATGTTCATTACCGGAAATAAATAAGAATGAAAAAATCCACCCCCTTTGAATCATCTTATCTGGAAGGAGAAAAACATGCTACTTCTACTTTTGTCTATGAAATGTTTTCCACAACGACTAGCTACATTTATTTGTATCACGACACATTTATTTTGGGATTACAATGAGCCAATGAGGATGATATGATGGTGTGTCTCCACATGCCTGACTGAGCAGTGAGGTCATTCCTCAAAAAAAAGGTGTTCGATCAAATAAAGTTTTTTTACAAAGACATAAAATGAACAACAGACTTTCAGCATACTTGTAGAGATGGCCACTCAACAAGCTCAGAACTGACAGAAATGACTGACTGGGTGAAGGAAATTGATAGTAAGAAGTTAGAACTCAGCACAGCCTTTGATGTCATTGATCATTAATCTATTGCTGAAAAAACATAGGTGTTATGGATTTGCATCCTCTGCCTTATTATGGATTGAGAGTTACCTATCTAATAGGACCCAGAATCGCCTATCTAATAGGACCCAGACTCACCTATCTAATAGGACCCAGAGTCACCTATCTAATAGGACACAGAGTCACCTATCTAATAGGACCCAGAGTCACCTATCTAATAGGACCCAGAGTCACCTATCTAATAGGACCCAGAATCACCTATCTAATAGGACCCAGAATCACCTATCTAATAGGACCCAGACTCACCTATCTAATAGGACCCAGACTCACCTATCTAATAGGACCCAGAGTCACCTATCTAATAGGACCCAGGACCCAGAGTCACCTATCTAATAGGACCCAGAGTCACCTATCTAATAGGACCCAGAGTCACCTATCTAATAGGACCCAGAGTCACCTATCTAATAGGACCCAGAGTCACCTATCTAATAGGACCCAGAGTCACCTATCTAATAGGACCCAGAGTCACCTATCTAATAGGACCCAGACTCACCTATCTAATAGGACCCAGAGTCACCTATCTAATAGGACCCAGAGTCACCTATCTAATAGGACCCAGAGTCACCTATCTAATAGGACCCAGAGTCACCTATCTAATAGGACCCAGAGTCACCTATCTAATAGGACCCAGAATCACCTATCTAATAGGACCCAGACTCACCTACCTAATAGGACCCAGGACCCAGAGTCACCTATCTAATAGGACCCAGAGTCACCTATCTAATAGGACCAGAGTCACCTATCTAATAGGACCCAGAGTCACCTATCTAATAGGACCCAGAATCACCTATCTAATAGGACCCAGAATCACCTATCTAATAGGACCCAGAATCACCTATCTAATAGGACCCAGAGTCACCTATCTAATAGGACCCAGAGTCACCTATCTAATAGGACCCAGAGTCACCTATCTAATAGGACCCAGAGTCACCTATCTAATAGGACCCAGATTCACCTATCTAATAGGACCCAGATTCACCTATCTAATAGAACACAGATTGTTTTCATTAATGGAGGCTGACCAGAGCACACATCCTATGATACAGGCTAGAGAACAACAACAGCAGGTCAGCAACAACAGGTTTCCTTTCCAACTCACCACAAAGTCACTACCATAGAAATATCATGAATAGAACGGGTGTCCCCATTGAAGTAAATGATGTGCATTTTCTCAGGTCAGACGGCTGTCTACACTGATCTGTGTGATAGCAAACTCTCAGGGGTTAGCTAAAAATAAGATTAGTCACAATAAGCTATCCTAGCATTCGAAAATGTTACCAAGGCAGCGATGTCCGCTGAATCCCCTTTCATCCTCAAAAGAGTCCGAGTTAATCTTAACAAAAACTATAAATCTGTATCTCATATCGACCAAGTCTTCACAACCTTATTCCACTATCTAATTAAGATATATTCTGGTTGTAGAATCAGTATTTATCAAATTCGAAATGTGCATGAAAATTAGCAATCTAGCTAGCTTGTCAGCCTGCTGGCAGAATCCATCTAAAATGCAGCTCACACACTCATTTAAAAAAAAAACATTTATTTAACTAGGCAAGTGAGTTAGAACAAATTCTTATTTTCAATGACAGCCTAGGAACAGTGGGTTAACTGCCTTGTTCAGGGGCAGAAAAACATATTTTTACCTTGTCAGCTCAGGGATTTGATCTTGCAACCTTTTGGTTACAAGTCCACTAGGATAACTTCCACCCCAAAGTATTCAATGCTGAATCCCTCCACTAGCTAGCTAGTGTAATGAACATTTTGCTTATAGCAAAAAAGAGTTTTCATTATATGACAGTGTATGTTCTGATGTGATTAGTTCTGCAGCACGCTGACAGCTCTAGCTGTGACTGTTATCACGCTGGCCAAATGTAGCGAGGCACAGTGCCAGCTGTCAGTTACAAGCTGATTTCTGACAACAGTCCATTATCTTTGGTGCTGTACAACTTCATCAACAAGCTGGCAAACAAGCTTCTGTAAGGGCCATTCAAATAAGTTTGCTCTAGGCTGCTAGTTGGAGTGAGTTTGCTCAACTGATCGAGCTGATAGAGCATGGTTTGCAGTACTAGCAAGTGCGTCATAGCTACGGAGAGCGCAAGTATAGAGCACCACAACATGCGTTTATTTTAAGTGTTTCCAAATACCCACATGGGAAAAATGAATGGTGGAAAAACGCTTGTATCCATTTCCCTGTTTGACCGTTAGGTGTTATGGGTATTATGACACCTCCACTGTGGGAATCTATAGGTAGCTGTAGCCAGAGGTACAAGAAGCTAAGCGAGAGGGATCACTGAGCCCAAAATCTGCCTTCTCCAGCAAGTGTCTTTTTGTTTTGTTTGTTTTTCAGTCACCAAGCGAGGAGTTTTTGTATGGAGGTCAATGAGAGAGTGTCGAATTTGGTTAACAAATAGTTTAATGGCTTATTTGCTACATGTGGCTTATTTGTTCAAAACGAAGTTTCAGTGTACTGATATAAGTAGGACGGACATGTGACATCCCTGCAACTTGGGGACAAACACTTTAGAGAGCCCTGTAATATCCTGCTAGGATATATTATGTTCAGTATGATTACGTCTAGACTATCACATGCTGCATCCCTGACATAAAGGTCTCGGAAGTTTACGTCAAGTGCACATACATTACTTTTGGGTTGAGATGGTGAGAAATAAACAAGTCAATTCAATATTCGTTGTCAATCCCTTTCCTTTAATTAGACACTAAGAGTGACAGTCAAGTGGAAATGTAACATGGTGTCAGAAAGAAAGAAAGAAACTCATAATCAAAATAATAAAATGAGAATCATCTGGCTTTCCAACACAGAGGATGGATTGGGATTCATCAAACTTACCTGGCTCGTGGAGAAAGTTTCAACAGCATGTCCAACTAATGTTCTCTGGATTGTTACGTGCTAAGAACGAGATGGAGAAGTGCAGCTATCTCCTGTTGTGGATTGGGGGGAAATGACGAGATGTATTTAATACGTGGACACTTACAAACACAGAGGCAAAGATAGTGAAAACGTATTATGACAAGTTTGAGGAATATGTCATAAAAGTTTCAAGAAAATCTACATGGAGTTAGCAAGTCCTTCGAGTATTTTGTTACCCAGGTAAAGTTGACAGTTAAAGACTGTAACTATCCAAACAGTGACGAGATGGTTAAAGATCGGATTGTTTTTGCTACGAACTCACATGAAGTGCATGAAAAGCTATTGAGTCATGGCTCATCAGATTTGACTTTGGAAAAGGACATAGACATTGTCACGCTCTGACATTAGATATCTCTGTTTTCTTTATATTTGGTTAGGTCAGGGTGTGACTAGGGTGGGTATGCTAGTTTTTGTATTGTCTAGGGTTTTTGTATGTCTATGGGTTTTGTAGGTCTAGGTATTTGTATGTCTGTGGTGGCCTGACATGGTTCCCAATCAGAGGCAGCTGTTTATCGTTATCTCTGATTGGGGATCATATTTAGGTAGCCAATTTCCCTTTTGTGTTTGTAGGTTCTTGTCTATGTGTAGTTGTCTGTCAGCACTCATTTGTTTAGCATCACGGTTCATTTTGGTTAGTTTGTTCAGTGTTCATTCTTATAATAATAAAGAATGTACGCATACCACGCTGTGCCTTGGTCTCCTTCGTACAACGAATGTGACAGACATTGCATGCTCATCCAACTGTACAGAGAGACTGACACAAGAGATCACGTTGGAACAAACATTGAGCAATCATTTGCTTGGACTGGAATTGCACAAAGTTAGATTTAAACTGAATGCAGGTGCCCAGGTGAACATAATACCAGCAACATGTCAACTCACAGGGTGTGGTGGTGAACCACTGGATGTTAAAATGGATCTGACATAAGGACACTGCAGTCATGTTAGAGTTCTACATTCTCAGCACACAAGGGCTTGTCTAGACATGGATTTAATCAAACGGGTGTTGTTTGTCAATGCAAATGCAACACTGAGTGAAACACAGAATGTAACTAACATTATGGAGGAGTTATCTGACATGTTCCAAAGTATAGCAGAACGCAGCACGCCTGAAAGCTCAGCTGGACGTCATAGAGAAAGGCAAAATCGTTGTAAAGGAGACTGAGCCTACAGACTGGATCTTCAGGTTTGCTCCCAGACTGTCAGAAGTAAACACACCACTACGTCACCTCCTGAAACAGAGCAGTGAGTTCGTGTGGGACATAATTAATGACGCTGCGTTCCAGCAGATGAAAGAGCCAGAACCTGTGCTCACCTATTTTGACCCCCACAAGGAATTCAAGTCAAGGCTGAGGTAGTCTCATTACCTAGAATCAAATGTCTGTCATGGGAAATGTTGAAGGAATTTAATTCCTCTGTTTTAATTCCCAATTAAAATTAAACACTGTTATTCACAAGAATTTGTAAGACCCTTATTTTATAGGAATGGTGTTAAACGGTGTTAAAAGTCAAGTATCAGCCTTTAATCAAGAGAGTACTGAGTACATACACATTTTACCACAGGTTATAAACTGAAAATGACGTCAGCGTTTTCTCAATTTTCAGTCTCTTCTTGACACTGGTAGAAAGGCTCTATAGCTCTCAAGCCTTCCCTCCTCGCCTAGAGCCAAGGTCAGTCAGTGTAGATAAGCATTCTAGACTGTCTGGATAGTAGTTCATTCATTTGTACCAAGGAACAGACCATCATCGTTCTAAACTCTTGACTACATTCACTACATTATATTCAATACTGGGAGCAAGAGAGAAAATTCATACATGTACAGTAGCATAATAGTATTCTGATTAGTAATCCTGATTGAAATGTATACATAATTAGTCATTATAGATAAAAAATTCCCTTAACAGGAAACTATGCCTAAGAGATTATGGAGGACTGAAGATAACGGTGCAGAATGCCTTGTGAATTTTTTGGGAAATTAATGTCCCTTAAACTGACCAAATAATAGTACTTTTATGCTGATCTGCTCACACCTGGGCAACAACACCCAAACTGGATAATAACTCAAAACAACTTGTAGGGCTAGAGAATTTTATAGACAAACACTATCAACGCAGTCAAAACAAAAAAATGGCGGAGAGTAACCACGGAAACAATGGAGAACCAAACTCTAAAAGAAAACTAAGAGACTCTTCGACTGACACAAGATTGACTATATTTACCACCCTGTACGGTAAGCGTGGAAACCAAACTGCTAAAATCTGTAAATGATCAATTAGACGTGTTGGAGTTAGTTCAGATAGATATACAGTACCAGTCTAAAGGTTGGACACACCTACTCATTCAAGGGTTTATCTTTATTTAGACTATTTCCTATATCGTAGAATAGTAGTGAAGACATCAAAACTATGACATGACACATATGGAATCATGTAGTAACCAAAAAGTGTTAAACAAATAAAAAATATATTAGATGTTCTTCAAAGTAGCCAACCTTTGCATTGATGACAGCTTAGCACACTCTAAGCATTCTCTCAACAAGCTTCACCTGCAATGCTTTTCCAACAGTCTTGAAGGAGTTCTCACATATGCTGGGCACTTGTTGGCTGCTTTCCTTCACTCTGCGATCAAACTCATCCCATACCATCTCAACTGGGTTGAAGTCGGGTGATTGTGGAGGCCAGGTCATCTGGTCCAGCACTCAATCACTCTCCTTCTTGGTCAAATAGCTCTTACATAGCCTGGAGGTGTGTTTGGGGTCATTGTCCTGTTGAAAATAAATGATAGTCCCACTAAGCGCAAACCAGATAGGATGGCGTATCTCTGCAGAAGCCACTCTTTATATGTTAATTGCTGAATCTCAGTTTGCCATGTTGGTATTATGGTTTTGTTTTGTTAGCTTAGGAAAATATGTGGTACATTCTTGGTGTATTATATTTCTTAACCACAAGGGTTTGACGTTGAGTCATTTTCAGGTTCATTTGATATATTTCAATGCTAAAATGGATGACAGTTTATTCTGATGTTGTGAATATGAGATTACACATGGAAACACATTTATTTGTATTATAGTAAATTAGGAATTATTAGAAATGGTTAAATCCACTATACTATCACAATGACTTTGATAGACATTTCAATTGTTATTTTCTTAGTATATTATACAGCAGAATTATGGAGAATTGCTGTGATAGTGCTAATTATATCCCGTTGACTACTCATCATTCATCCATACTGTGGGTGTATTGCAGCTTTGGAAATAAATGAACTATCCATCCATTACTCCTTCCTGTGTTGACTAACTGACCTGGGGGACAGGACCAGGAAAGTCACACTCTGGTAATCCATGACTGTGCCTTGAATTCGAAATACATCACAGACAGTGTCACCAGCAAGCACCTCCACAACCATCACACCTCCTCCTCCATGCTTCATGGTGGGAACCACACATGCAGAGATCATCCATTCACCTACTCTGCATCTCACAAAGACACGGCGGTTGGACCAAAGGACAGGTTTCCACCGGTCTATTGTCCATTGCCCAAGTTTCATGGCCCAAGGGCTGTCAGGTTTTTAATGACCACACTGATTATCCAATGGGCTGTCAGGTTTTTAATGACCACACTGATTATCCAATGGGCTGTCAGGTTTTTAATGACCACACTGATTATCCAATGGGCTGTCAGGATTTTAATGACCACACTGATTATCCAATGGGCTGTCAGGATTTTAATGACCACACTGATTATCCAATGGGCTGTCAGGTTTTTAATTACCACACTGATTATCCAAGGGCCTGTCACGTTTTTAATGACCACACTGATTATCTAATGGGCTGTCACATTTTGACCACACTGATTATCCAATGGGCTGTCACGTTATTAATGACAACACTGTGATTGCCCAATGGTCTGTCACCTTGTTAATGACCACACTGTGGGTCATTAATAACTACCTGTCATGTTACCTGTCACCTTCATAATGACCACACCGTGGGTCATTAATAACATTAATAACTACCTTGCTTGAATGATGTCAAATTCATGCTTTTCATGCTTTTCTCCTTCCATAAACCAACAGCTGTTTCAAAGGGGGTGAGGTGGAGTTTAAAACACACACTAGAACCTGAAAGGATACTCTTGTGAATCCTCTGCTGAAGTAGGTCATCAAGGAGGAGAGCAGACTCCTCCTTTACTGACTAATAAATTAACACTCTACTCAACCTCTCAACCACTCATTAGTTTCCCTGTCACTGACATACATTTTATTCACTGGGAGATTCTCATTTGGCCAAAAGTCTGTCCTCTCCTCGACTCCTCTGTCCTCCTCTGTAAGTCGTTCTGAATAAGAACGTCTGCTGAATGACTAAACTGTAAATGTAATGCTCTGCTCTCAGCTGTTTTCCTGTTCAAGAACATCCGTTAGATAGTCAACAGAAACTATCTGTTGTTGGAAAGCAGTCTCTAGTTCGGAGGTGCTTTGTGGACACGGGCCCTGATCTAGACCCGTCTTCATGAAGAGTGTTCATAACAGTTTTACTAATTAGATCATATTGAAGCAGATTGTTCTGGACTGGGAAAACCTGATCCTAGATCAGCACTCTTAATCTGAGACACTATGAATAAGGGACATGTAATGCCAGGGGTGTAATGGAGAAACAGAGAGTTCAGGGTAGCGCTACTTTTAATTCACCACACATGTGAAACCGACGCCAACCCAAACGAATGCCCCAAAAACACGGGGAACTAAACAGTCCAGAAAATACACACATACACGGACAACCGTGACCTACAGTCGTGCACAAATGTACAAACAGAATAATCCCGCACACCCAGCAGGCGGGCCGGCTGGATAATAAAGCCCAACCAATAAACCTAATTAAATACAGGTGTAACTAATAAACAGACAAGGGGGAAAAAAGCATCAGTGGCAGCTAGTAGGCCGGTGACGACGACCGCCGAGCGCCACCAGAACAGGAAGGGGAGCCACCTTCGGTAGGAGTCGTGACAGGACAGGTCTCCCCTGATCTGAGACACTATGAATAAGGGACAGGTCTCCCCTGATCTGAGACACTATGAATAAGGGACAGGTCTCCCCTGATCTGAAAGCAGTGGTGGAAAAAGTACTCAGTTGTCATACTTGAACAAAAGTAAAGATACCTTAATATATAATGACTGAAGTAAAAGCGAAAGTCACCCAGTAAAATACTACTTGAGTAAAAGTCTAAAGGATTTTGGTTTAAAATATACTTATTTATCAAAAGTAAATGTCATTTCTGAAATATACTTAAGTATCAAAAGTATAAATAATTTCTTATTCCTTATATCAAGCCAACCAGACGGACGGTACAATATATATTTACTTTTGTTTTTGGGATAAACAGCACACTCCAAAACTCAGACATCATTTACAAATAAAGCATTTGTCTTTAGTGAGTTCGCCAGAGCAGAGACAGTGGGGAAAAGTTATCTTCATAAGTGTGTGAAGTTGACCATTTCCATGTGCTGCTAAGCATTCAACATTTCATCAGTACTTTGGGGTGTCAGGGAAAATGTATGGAGTAAAAAATGAATTATGTTATTTGGGAATCAAATCAAATCAAATTTTATTGGTCACACACACATGTTTAGCAGATGTTAATGCAAGTGTAGCGAAATGCTTGTGCTTCTAATTCCGACCGTGCAGTAATAACTAACAAGTAATCTAACAATTTCACAACAACTACCTTATACACACACAAGTGTAAAGGAATGATTAAGAATATGTGCATATAAATATATGGATGAGCGATGGCTGAACGGCATAGGCAAGATGCAGTAGATGGTATAGAGTACAGTATATACATGTGAGATGAGTAATGTATGGTATGTAAACATTATATAAAGTGGCATTGTTGACGAGTGATATATTTATTACATCCAATTATAAATTATTAAAGTGCCTGGAGATTGAGTCTGTATGTTGGCAACAGCCACTGAATGTAGTGATAGCTGTTTAACAGTCTGATGGCCTTGAGATAGAAGCTGTTTTTCAGTCTCTCTGTCCCAGCTTTGATGGACCTGTACTGACCTCGCCTTCTAGATGAACACGGGGTGAACAGGCAGTGGCTCGGTGGTTGTTGTCCTTGACTGTCTTTTTGGCCTTCCTGTGACATCGGGTGGTGTAGGTGTCCTGGAGGGCAGGTAGTTTGCCCCCGGTGATGCGTTGTGCAGACCTCACTACCCTCTGGAGAGCCTTATGGTTGTGGGCGGTGATACAGCCCGACAGGATGCTCTCGATTGTGCATCTGTACAAGTTTGTGAGTGTTTTGGGTGACAAGTCAAATTTCTTCAGCCTCCTGAGGTTGAAGAGGCGCTGTTGCACCTTCACCACGCCGTCTGTGTGGGTAGACCGTTTCAGTGTAGTTAAATTAAAGTAAAACAAATATGAATAGTGAAGTACAGTACAGATGCTCAAAAAAACGACTTAAGGAGTAGGAGAAGTACTTTAAAGTATTTTTTACTCCTGCATTTTTACACGTCTGCAGTTCTACTACTCTGAGAAGTAGGTTTGGCCTAGTGACACAGTGGCCAGCAATAATGACACAACGGCCAGTAATAGTGACACAACGGCCAGTAGGCTAAACAGTTTGCATGTGTTCGATGAGGAATTATATCATAGCAATGAGTGCAACATAGCGGTTATAATATGACATTGATGGCAAAATGTTTCAACTAGTAAAACATAATAAACCTGGACCATGGACTTGCAGCATTCGGTCAGGACTCCTGCCACATAAGTGAGGGAAAATGCTCATACACTGAACAGAGAAACAGGCTACAGACAGTAACCTAACCATAATGCATCCATGAATGTAACGCAGTAGCCTGTGACACAGCACAGGCAATGACAAAGATCATTAGCATTACAAGTTACTACCATCATATACAGCTCTGGTGGAAAATTAATAGACCACTCCAAATTAGGAGACCACTCTTAATTTATTCCACAGCTGTATTAATGTAGCCTACTGGTACACTAATGATAGTGAGCATGATAGAAGCAGCAGCAACACTAGAGCTTCAGGTGCTCCTGCAGAACTGGAGGTGCTCAGTTCAGAGTCAGACTCAGAGCAGGAACCTTCAGGTACAACTGAAGAGCACAAACCTAAACATGTAGTTTATGATTTTAATTCATATGTGCTTTATTTATGAGATTATCAGTAGGACTGTAATCAGGGGCAATACCTTGTACATTTGTATGTGCTATGATTGGTGTATTCCTAGTGAGTTTGAGGGGGCACCCACAGCCATACATTACCTTGAAAGCTCAGTGTTCAGATGGACTTACCAACATGTAGCCTCAAATGTTTGTATTTTGTAATGTGGATAACTTTCTTCCCAGATGAACATAGTGACCAAATTTCTAACTAGTTTGGTACCCGTTGCATCAACAAATAGGGTTAGCCTACAAAATTAGCGATCTGGTGGTTTGCATGAACAGGGTGGCCTGGGATGGAGTCAAATTCCCAGCCTGAATTGTTTCAGTCCGCCCCTGGGGGGCGTGATACACCCAAAAGGGCCACATCGTGACACTGTAAAAGGTAAATGTCGATTGGTAAAAAGCTTTGACTAAGACCTCATCTTCTAAGAGAAATCCTAAAACAATTCAGAAACATGATGAAGCCAGACTGAGACCATCTTGCCGTAAAGCACGTTGTTTTAATTGATGCTATAAGGAAGTGAATACACGAGAGAAAGGGTGAGAACCAATCAGACACAAGGTCACAAAGGTCATAGGTTACATTCTAACCATAATACTGTTCCATCTAGTGACTGTAGCCGTAGCTGTAGGTATAGTAGACGATGCCTTTCTTCAGGTGGCAGGTCTCAGTGTGTCTTCCTGGGCGGATGGTGGCGGTGCAGGTTCCCATGTGGCGATCTGGTCCGATGACATCATCCCACACCTAATCATAATAACAATAATAGTAAAAAAAATATATATCCTCATCATCATCATCATCATCATCTTCATCATCATAATAATAATAGATGGGATTTACATAGTGATTTTCCAGTGCTCAAAACGCTTTGCATAGTAAGGGGGGAAACTCACCTCCACTGTCAGGACAGAGTTGGGAAGGATGTTAGCGAAGTTGAACTGGTCGGGCCAAGTGGGGTTTTCCTGTTTCTTCAGAATGCTGCTCTTGCCATGAAAGGATGAGCCACACCACACCTGAGGAAGAGAATGTTGTCAATAGACTTTATTAAACTTTTTGTTAAAGTATTATTGTGCATTAAATAGTAAATTATTGCTAATGTATGTACAGTTGGCTCACTTGAATGAGGAACCATTATATGTACATTATAATTAATTAATTCATTTGATTGTTCATTTTTCTTTTACTATTACTTCACCTAACAAGTAACAAGCCAATCACTGACATGTTCATGATGTCTGTCCTGTCTGTAACATCACTGTAAAAAAAAATTTTTTATCTCCCCACCTGACAGTTTGTTGTTGTAAATAAGAATGTTTTGTTAACTGACTGTTTGGGTTAAATAAAGAATAAATAAATGAGTAAATTCACCTTGACGTAGGGGTCTGGTTTTGAGAAAAAGCGTCCTTTCAGGTTGGAGGCACGAATATCATACACTCTGATGGGGCCGTCATTCAGGTCACAGTGTACAAGAGTCAGGGTGCATAGCACCAGCAGTCCCAGGTACAGAGAGAGAGAGGCCATGGTACACTGTCAGAGAGAGAGGAGAGGAGAGGAGAGGAGAGGAGAGGAGAGGAGAGGAGAGGAGAGGAGAGGAGAGGAGAGGAGAGGAGAGGAGAGGAGAGGAGAGGAGAGGAGAGGAGAGGAGAGGAGAGGAGAGGAGAGGAGAGGAGAGGAGAGGAGAGGAGAGGAGAGAAGGGGAAGATAAACATGTCAGAAGAGCTTGAAACTAACACTACAAACTGTATTCAGAGAGGAGTCCAAAATTGAGCTGAAAGTTCAGGATATATTATCAGTGTTAAGAGATTAGTCAGTGGAAGAAGAGAGAGAGATCAATGGACAGAGAGAGAGAGAGACGGACAGAGAGAGAGACACGTACAGAGAGAGAGAGAGACGGACAGAGAGAGAGACGGACAGAGAGAGAGAGAGACGGACAGAGAGAGAGACGGACAGAGAGAGAGACGGACAGAGAGAGAGACGGACAGAGAGAGAGAGAGATGGACAGAGAGACGGACAGAGAGAGAGACGGACAGAGAGAGAGAGCGAGAGCGACAGACAGAGAGTGCGAGAGAGAGAGAGACGGACAGAGAGAGCGAGAGAGACGGACAGAGAGAGCGAGAGAGACGGACAGAGAGAGCGAGAGAGACGGACAGAGAGAGCGAGAGAGACGGACAGAGAGAGCGAGAGAGACGGACAGAGAGACAGACAGACAGAGAGAGAGACGGACAGACAGAGATAGAGAGAGAGAAATAAATTGAAGATGCACAAGAACAATCCTGAATCAGCATAAATACAGGCTCTTATTCAATTGCAGAATTTGATTAAAAAACAAGCATCTCCAGGATGGAGGGAGATGACACTTGATACAGAAACTAATGGTTTTACACATTCAGTTCTGACAGCAAACCTGTCTGAGAAGTCATCCAGTGTACTCAACCAAACTGACACTTCATTTCTATATCTGCTATTGATCCAATCTAAATGTGCTTTAAGGAACGCCACTCACTGTCTGCAGTCGACTGAATCCCAGCCACTGTCTACAGAGACAACAAAGATAAGATGGATGCCCAGAGAGAGAGAGAGAGAGAGAGAGACAGAGAGAGAGAGACAGAGAGACAGAGAGAGAGAGAGAGAGAGAGAGAGAGAGAGAGAGAGGAAGAGAGGTAG
Source organism: Oncorhynchus kisutch (assembly GCF_002021735.2). Lineage (NCBI taxonomy): Eukaryota > Metazoa > Chordata > Actinopteri > Salmoniformes > Salmonidae > Oncorhynchus > Oncorhynchus kisutch. Next base: position 9,218,732 of record NC_034181.2, read on the forward strand.
TAGAACAGCACCAGAACAACAGCTCATGTCTTACCTGGATATTCTTGAGCTGTACGTCTGTCTTCTCTAGTCACCCAACTGCTGATGGTCCTTACTGTGCCATCTAGCTGTTTATAAAGATCTCAGCCCCCCCAGGTGGTATGTTGACCCACAGGTGGTATGTAGGACTACTTAACCAATGAGAGCACACCTTATATTACCACGAGACTTATTTCAGCCTATAAGGTGTAACAACAAATTCTGATACTATTTGTTCAATCAGCTTTTCAGATACTATTCCAGGTAATGTCAAAAGGCCAGCCCAGTGAATCAACAGTTAGTTGAGGGAGAGGACATTGCTAAGGGTGGACATGGTAAATAGTACTGC
>NC_034181.2:9224098-9281598 GCF_002021735.2 Oncorhynchus kisutch
AAAACAAAGGAGATGATCGTGAACTTCAGGAAACAGCAGATGGAGAACCCCTCTATCCACATCAAACGGACAGCAGAAGAGAATGTGAAGTTTTAAGTTCCTCAGCGTACACATTACAGACAAACTGAAATGGTCCACTCACACAGACAGTGTGGTGAAGAAGGAGCAACAGCGCCTCTTCAACCTCGGGAGGCTGAAGAAATTTGGCATGTCACCCAAAACTCTGAGAAACGTTGACAGATGCACAATCGGGAGCATCCTGTCGGGCTGTATCACACAACGCACCGTCGGGGCAAACTACCTGCCCTCCATGACACCTACAGCACCCTATGTCACAGGAAGGCCAAAACGATCATCAAGGACATCAACCACCCAAGCCACTGCCTGTTCACACCGCTACCATCCAGAAGGCGAAGTCAGTACAGGTGTATCAAAGCTGGGACCGAGAGACTGAAAAACAGCTTCTATCTCAAGGCCATCAGACTGCTAAACAGCAATCACTAACTCAGAGAGGCTGTTGCCTACATGGAGACCCAATCACTGGCCACTTTAATAAATTGATCACTAGTCACTATATGCAATGCAATCTAAACAATTCCACTTGAAAACTTCTTAATAATCGGTGTCCCGCTAGTGGGACAATTTCCAGTGAAACTGATGGGCGCATAATTCAAATAAATTCAAATATTTATTATTGATTTTAAACATTTTGAAGTGTCGCTTCAATATATCCACAAAATTCTCCTTCCTCATGACGCCATCTATTTTGTGAAGTGCAGCAGTCCCTCCTACAGCAAAGCAAACCCACAATATGATGCTGCCACCCCCGTGCTTCACGAATGGTCATTATGGTCATTATGGCCAAATAGACCAAAGGACATTCCTCCAAAAAGTACGATCTTTGTCCCCATGTGCAGTTGCAAACCATAGTCTGGCTTTTTATGGTGGCTTAAGAGCAGTGGCTTCTTCCTTGCTGAGCGGCCTTTCAGGTTATGTTGATATAAGACACGTTTTACTGTGGATATGGATACTTTTGTACCTGTTTCCTGCAGCATCTTCACAAGGTCCTTTGCTGTTGTTCTGGGATTGATTTGCACTTTTCTCTCCAAAGTACGTTCATCTCTAGGAGATGCGTCTCCTTCCTGGGCGGTATGACGGCTGCGTGGTTCCACGGCTGCGTGGTCCCATGGCGTCCCATGGCGTTTATACTTGCGTACTATAGTTTGTGCAAATTAACGTGGTACCTTCAGGCGTTTGGAAATTGCTCCCAAGGATGGACCAGACTTGTGGAGGTCCACATTTTTTTTCTGACGTCTTGGCTGATTTCTTTTGATTTTCCCATGATGTCAAGCAAAGAGAAACTGAGTTTGAAGGTGGGCCTTGAAGTACATCCACAGGTACACCTCCAATTGACTCAAATATTGTCAATGATCCTATCAGAAGCTTCTAAAGCCATGACATAATTTTCTGGATATTCCCAAGCTGTTTAAAGGCACAGTCAACTTAGTTTAAGTAAACTTCTGACCCACAGGAATTGTGATACAGTGAATTATAAGTGAAATAATCTGGAATTTTTTGAATAATTACTTGTGTCATGCACTAAGTAGATGTCCTAACCGACTTGCCAAAATTATAGTTTGTTGACAAGACATTTATGGAATGGTTGAAAAATGAGTTTTAATGGCTCTAACCTAAGTGTATGTAAATTTCCAACTTCAACTGTAAGTGTCTTATATCGGCTGAAAGGTTAAATTCTTGTTAATCTAACTGCACTGTTCGATTTACAGTAGCTATTACAGCGAAAACATGCCATGCGATTGTTTGAGGACGGCGCCGGCACATGTTTCATACATTCACATATAAAGATTAAATATACACTTACTTCCTCTGATTTGTCATCCAAAGGCTCCCAGCTATAACATGTAGTCTCGTTTTGTTAGATAAAATCATTTTTTATATCCTAAAAAGTCAGTTTTGTTGGCGCCATCGATTTGAGTAATCCACTCGTTCAACTTGCTGAGAAAGGAAAACGAAAATTTACCGCTAAACTTTGTTTCAACAAGTCAAAATACGTTTCTATTTACTCCTCAGACACCATAAAATGTTATCAAACTATAAAATGTATTTCATAAAGAAGTATATTCAATAGGAAACCGATATTAGCAGGTGCGCAAACAACACAGATTTTTAGACTGTGTGCTCACACAAAAACGGTTATTTCTTATTAATGTTTGATGTTGCAAGCCTGAAACCTTGAACATAGACTGCTGACACCCTGTGGAAGCCATATAAATTGCATCCAGGGAGCTATTTTACAATATGACCTTTCTCTTGCATTTATAAGAGGACGGTATCTCTCTCAAAAAAAAATCTGGTTAGTTTTTCTTTGGATTTTCTCCTACCATTTCTATTGTGTTATATTCTCCTACATTATTTTAACATTTCTACAAACTTCAACGGGTTTTCTTTCCAATGGTACCAATTATATGCATATCCTGGCTTCAGGGCCTGAGGTACAGGCAGTCTACTTTGGGCATGTCATTCAGGTGAAAATTGAGAAAAAAGGGTCCTAACCCTAAGAATTAATAATGTTTACACATCCTACATTACTCATATCACATGTATATACTATATTTTATACCATCTATTGCACCTTCGCCATCGCTCATCCATATATTTACATGTTCATATTCTCATTCACCAATTTAGAGTTGTGTGTAGTAGGTAGTTGTTGGGGAAATGTTGGATTACTTGTTAGATATTACTGTTAGATATTTTTGTTAGATATTTCTGCACTTTCCGAACTAGAAGCACAAGCATTTTTCTACACTCATTAACATCTGCTAACCATGGGTATGTGACAAATAAAATACGTTGTACCGGCAGGACAGAACAGCGGCGTCTGGTAAGACAAGGGGCGGTGGACTATGTATTTTTGTAAATAACAGGTGGTGCACGATATCTAAGGATGTCTCAAGCTATTGCTCACCTGAGGTACACTATCTCATGATAAGCCACACTATCTACCCTAGTGAGTTTTCATCTGTATTTTTCGTAGCTGTTTACATACCACCACAGACTGATGCTGACACTTTGACAGCATTGAATGAGCTGTATTCCACCATAAGCAAACAAGAAAACGCTCACCCAGAGGCGGAACTCCTAGTAGACGGGGACTTTAATGCAGGGAAACTTAAATCTGTTCTACCAAATTTCTATCAGCATGTTAAATGTGCAACCAGAGGGAAAAGAATAACTGGACCACCTTTACTCCACACACAGAGATGCAAAGCTCTCCCATTTGGCAAATCTGACCATAATTATATCCTCCTGATTCCTGCTTACAAGATTACAAAGATTTAAGCAGCAGTGACCAGATCAATAAAAAAGTTCAAAGCTACAGGATTGTTTTTCAACAGGATTGTTTTTCTACAGGATTGTTTTTCTACAGGATTGTTTTTCTACAGGATTGTTTTTCTACAGGATTGTTTTTCTACAGGATTGTTTTTCTACAGGATTGTTTTTCTACAGGATTGTTTTTCTACAGGATTGTTTTTCTACAGGATTGTTTTTCTACAGGATTGTTTTTCTACAGGATTGTTTTTCTACAGGATTGTTTTACAGGATTGTTTTCTACAGGATTGTTTTTCTACAGGATTGTTTTTCTACAGGATTGTTTTTCTACAGGATTGTTTTTCTACAGGATTGTTTTTCTACAGGATTGTTTTTCTACAGGATTGTTTTTCAACAGGATTGTTTTTCTACAGGATTGTTTTTCTACAGGATTGTTTTTCTACAGGATTGTTTTTCTACAGGATTGTTTTTCTACAGGATTGTTTTTCTACAGGATTGTTTTTCTACAGGATTGTTTTTCTACAGGATTGTTTTTCTACAGGATTGTTTTTCAACAGGATTGTTTTTCTACAGGATTGTTTTTCTACAGGATTGTTTTTCTACAGGATTGTTTTCTACAGGATTGTTTTTCAACAGGATTGTTTTTCTACAGGATTGTTTTTCTACAGGATTGTTTTTCTACAGGATTGTTTTTCTACAGGATTGTTTTTCAACAGGATTGTTTTCTACAGGATTGTTTTTCTACAGGATTGTTTTTCTACAGGATTGTTTTTCTACAGGATTGTTTTTCAACAGGATTGTTTTTCTACAGGATTGTTTTTCTACAGGATAGTTTTTCTACAGGATTGTTTTTCTACAGGATTGTTTTTCTACAGGATTGTTTTTCTACAGGATTGTTTTTCAACAGGATTGTTTTTCTACAGGATTGTTTTTCTACAGGATTGTTTTTCTACAGGATTGTTTTTCTACAGGATTGTTTTTCAACAGGATTGTTTTTCTACAGGATTGTTTTTCTACAGGATTGTTTTTCTACAGGATTGTTTTGCTAGCACAGACATTTTAATATGTTCCGGGATTCCTCCGATGGCATTGAGGAGTGCACCACATCAGTCATTGGCTTCATCAATAAGTGCATCGATGACGTCGTCCCCACAGTGACCATTGTCGTGGAAATTGTCTTACCAGTGTATCCTGGATGGAGGGAGATGTCACTTGATATAGACACTGTCAGTCCCATGGTGTTACACATTCAGTTCTGACAGCAAACCTGTCTGAGAAGTCACCCAGTGTACTCAACCAAACGGACACTTAAATCTATGTCTGCTATTGTACAAATCTTAAAGTGCTTTATTAAGGAACGCCACTCACTGTCTGCAGTCGACTGAATCCCAGCCACAGTCTACAGAGATAACAAAGGTAAGATTGAGAGATCGAGAGAGTGAGAGTGAGAGATCGAGAGAGAGTGAGAGGTAGTAGAACAGCACCAGAACAACAAATCATGTCTTACCTGGATATTCTTGAGCTGGACGTCTGTCTTCTCTAGTCACCCAACTGCTGATGGTCCTTACTGTGCCATCTAGCTGTTTATAAAGATCTCAGGCACCCCCCCACACCCTTTAGGTGGTATGATGACCCACAGGTGGTATGTAGGACTACTAACAGTTGACAGTGCATGACAGAGTAAAAATCAAGCCATAAGGTTGAAGTAATTGTCCGTAGAGCTCTGAGACAGGATTGCACAGATCTGGGGAAGGGTAACCAAAACATGATGCTGCATTGAAGGTCCACAAGAACACAGTGGCCTCCATCATTTTAAATTGAAGAATTGAATCAACAGTTAGGTAAGGGAGAGGACATTGCTAAGGGTGGACATGGTAAATAGTACTGCATAGAATCTGTAATTCATCACTAATACCATTGATCACTATCTGTAGGAGACAATAGGCGCCTCACAGCCACCTGCTTCAGTCAGAGTGGTATTATAAGGACCACTCCTACAGTGACAATGTTTGAGTCCCAAATGGCACCCTATTCCCTATATAGAGCACTACTGGTCAAAAGTAGTTCACTATAGAGTGAATAGGGTGTCATGTGGGACAAAGCCTTTACACACTACAGTTATACCACTCACTCTGTGGCACCACATGCAAACACTGTCTCTGGCTTCAATAGAAGCCTCTTCCAATGCTGTGAAGTGCTGAAATCCATCAGTAAAGCTACAAATGTATAATCACTGACAAATATTTAGACAGTTCAGGGTTCCTGCCCCAGGAAGCATTCCATACTACGGGCTCCATCTGTAACTGTGGTGCAACAGGTCCCCAGGAAGTCGTCAGCTGATCTGTAACTGTCGTGCAACAGGTCCCCAGGAAATTGTCAGCTGATCTGTAACTGTGGTGCAACAGGTCCACAGGAAGTCATTTTCACTCGTATTTCACTCTCTCACTCTCTCTCTCTAACTCTCTCCCTTCTCTCTCTCTCTCTCTCTCTCTCTCCCACTCCCTTTCTCACTCTCTCTCTCCCTTCTCGCTCTCTCTCCCACTCCCTTTCTCTCTCTCTCCCACTCCCTCTCTCTCTCTCCCACTCCCTTTCTCTCTCTCTCTCCCTTCTCTCTCTCTCTCCCACTCCCTTTCTCTCTCTCTCTCCCTTCTCTCTCTCTCTCCCACTCCCTTTCTCTCTCTCTCTCCCTTCTCTCTCTCTCTCCCACTCCCTTTCTCGCTCTCTCTCCCTTCTCTCTCTCCCTTTCTCTCTCTCTCTTTCTCTCTCTCTCTCTCTCTCTCTCCCTTCTCTCTCTCCCTTCTCTCTCTCTCCCACTCCCTTTCTCGCTCTCTTTCGCTTTCTCAGAAATGGTTGCATTTTGCATTTATTTTTTGTTCAGTATATTTAAAACATTTTGATATAAATCTCTCTCTCTCTCTCTCTCTCTCTCTCTCAATTCAATTCAACACAATTGATCCATTGAACGCTATCTATAGAAAGACAACAGGCACCACACAGCCCACTGCTTCAGTAGGAGTGGTATTATAAGGACCATAGAGTCAAAATAACCATACATTGAACAATAACAATGAGCATACAGTAGAGGACATATGCAGATTGATTGGTGTTTCAGACACTGTCCCTCATCTTATGGCAGGCAGCATTGTAGTGCACTGTCAACCCACAGCTCTCTGCATTCCTCCCCCAACAGAACAGGTATCCTCATCAGAGAGGTCATTGAAACCTTGAATAAGGGTTTCAAATTTGGGAAAATGACACTCTCTAATTGTTTTATATTTTTTGCCATCTTGCCAGGAAATGCAGCTCCGTCTCAGGTTCTGCTGTTGTGCAGTGGTTGCACAGCCTTTCCTCTACAGGGAGCCAGGTTTTCCTGTGTCTACCCTTCTCAATGGCAAGGCTGTGCTCACTGAGCCTGTACTATGTCAAGGTTTTCCTAAGGTTTTGATCAGTAAACAATGGTCAAATAGTTAACCACTGTCTCTCTCTCTCTTAGTTGTCCTTCAATCCTGACCTTGCTGTGAGCCATGTCCTCCTCTCTCTCTCATAGTTGTCCTTCTTCAATCCTGCCCTTGCTGTGAGCCATGTCCTCCTCTCTCTCTCTCTTTGTCCTTGGGCCTGCTGCTGATGTGTGTCCTGGTAAGGTAGACGGTCTCAGTGCCAGGAATCTTAAATGTGATTTATGGTCAACACAATCCTGTCTCAGAGATCTACGGACAATTCCTTCAATCTTATGGCTTGATTTCTGCTCTGACATGCACTGTCAACTGTGGGGCTTTACATAGACAGGGGTGTGCCTTTCCAAATAATGTCCAATCAATTGAATATACCACAGGTGGACTCCAATCAAGTTGTAGAAACATCTCAAGGATGATCAATGGAAACAGAATGCACCTGAGCTGAATTTCGAGTCTCATAGCAAAGAGTCTGAATACTTAGGCAAATTAGGTATTTCTGTTTTAGATTTTTAATACATTTGCTAAAAGAGTAAGGATGTAAAGAAACAAAATGTAGAAAAAGTCAAGGGGTCTGAATACTTTCTGAATGCACTGTATATAATGATTCATGGTATTACTAAAGAATTACAGATTGTAATGAGTACTATTTACCATGTCCACTCTTAGCAATGTCCTCTCCCTCACCTAACTGTTGATTCACTGGGCTGGCCTTTTGATATGATCTGGAATACAATTTGTTCAATCAGCATTTCAGATAGTATCGGAATTTGTTGTTACAAGTTATAGGCTTCCATACGTCTCGTGGTAATATAAGGTGTGCTCTCATTGGTTAAGTAGTCCTACATACCACCTGTGGGTCAACATACCACCTGGGGGGTAGCTAGGGGTGGGGGGAGGGGGGGGGCTGAGATCTTTATAAACAGCTAGATGGCACAGTAAGGACCATCAGCAGTTGGATGACTAGAGAAGACAGACTCCATCTCAAGAATATCCAGGTAAGACATTATCTGTTGTTCTGGTGCTGTTCTTCTGTTCTTCCACCTCTCTCTCACTCTCTGTGTATCAGCATCACTCTTACCTCTGCTTTCTCTGTAGACAGTGGCTGGGATTCAGTCGACTGCAGACAGTGAGTGGCGTTCCTTAAAGCACATTTAGATTGGATCAATAGCAGATATAGAAATGAAGTGTCAGTTTGGTTGAGTACACTGGATGACTTCTCAGACAGGTTTGCTGTCAGAACTGAATGTGTAACAAACACCACGGAACTGACAGTTTCTATATCAAGTGACATCTCCCTCCATCCAGGATATACTAGTGTGTAAATCAAACACACTTCTCAAAAGCCACTATCTGCAATTGAAAAATATCCTGTATTTATGCTGATTCAGGAATGTTCTGGTCTGTCTGTCTGTCTGTCAATTTCTCTCTCTTCCTCAACTGACTAATCTCCTAACACTGATAATATGTCCTCGTCTTTCAAATCTATTTTTACTCTCTGAATGCAGTTTGAGGTGATACTTTCAAGCACTAAACATGGACATGTCTTCCCCCTCCTGTCACCTCCTCTCCTCTCTCCCAGACAGTGTACCATGGCCTCTCTCTCTCTGTCCCTGGGACTGCTGGTGCTTTGCACCCTGGCTCTTGTACACTGTGACCTGGATGACGTCCAAGTCAGGGTGTGGGGCCTTAGTGCCTCCAACCTGAAAGGAGACTTCCTCTCCCAGCCAGACCCCTACGTCAAGGTGAATTGATTCATTTATTTATTCTTTATTTAACCAGATCAGTCAGTTAACAAAACATTGTTATTTACAACAACAAACTGTCAGGTGGGGAGATAAAAGTACAGTGATGTTACAGACAGGACAGACATCATAACACAGAAGGACAGAGACACAGCAATAATCAAACAGTAAACAGTAGACAGTCAGCTGTCATTTGTTTGGATATCAAGTAGCCTACAGTGACATGTGACCATGAAAATGTCAGTGATTGGCTTGTTATTTGTTAGGTAAACTAATAATAAATTATATTAACAAATAAACGAATGAAATAATTGATAAATGTTAAAATACGTATAGAAGTTCCTCATTCAAGTGAGCCAACTGTACATACATTAAAAATAATTTAGTATTAAAAGCACAATAATAAATAAAATAAATATGTTTAATAAAGTCTACTGACAACATTATCTTCCTCAGGTTTGGTGTGGCCCAGCCTTCGGTGGCATGAGCAGCATTCTGAAGAACCAGGCCAACCCCACCTGGCCCGGTGAGTTCAACTTCCTAGACATCATCCACAAGTCTGTCTTGAAGCTGGAGGTGAGTTTCCCACCTTACTATGCAAAGCACTTTGAGCACTGGAAAAGCACTATGTAAATCCCATCAATGATTATTATGATGATTATTACTATTAGGTGTGGGATAATAACGTCGGACCAGATCACCGTCTGGGAACCTGCACCACCACCATCCGCCCAGGAACACACACTGAGACCTGCCACCTGAAGAAAGGCACCGTCTACTACACCTACAGCTACGACTACAGTCCCTAGATGGAACAGTATTATGGTTAGAATGTAACCTATGACCTTTGTGACCTTGTATCTGATTGGTTCTCACCCTTTCACTCGTGTATTCACTTCCTTATAGCATCAATTAAACAACGTGCTTTACAGTAAGATGGTCTCAGACTGGCTTCATGTTTCTGAATTGTTTTAGGATTTCTCAGAAGATGCCTTAGAAGATGGTCCATATCATATTAAAAGAGATAAATCAATATTTCTTCTAGATTTGAGACCATTCGACATTTACCTTTTACAGTTTAACGACGTGGCCTTTGAGGGTGTATATCATACCCCCCCTATCACTCTCTCTCCCACCCCAGGTTTTTACAATGGTTATAAAATCCTGCTAGAAACTCTCTCTCTTTGCTGCCATGGAGTATGGAGGGAGAGATGCCGTGGAGAACAAATACATTTTTCTTCCCAAAACTCCTAATCCTCAAAATTGGAGAATTAAACAATATTTGTATTTTTGAGAATGTGGGAATGTTCCATGGACACTTCAGGGACAGTCATGTCGAGTTTGTTTCATGAAGGACAGGAAACACACATTACTGTGTCTTTGGTTGTGTCCACTTCTCAATTATGGGGTTAGCAACTAAATGTTGTGAATCCTGTGCGATCACAAATGATCCTCCCACCCCACGTTTTACAACAGTCATAAATTCCTGCTAGAAACTCTCTTTGCTGCCATGGAGTTTGGAGGGAGAAAGCCTGTGGAGAACAGACATTCTTCTCATAACTCCTAATCCCCAACATTGGAGAGGTAAACAATATTTATATTTTTGAGAATTTGGGAATGGTCTGTGGATACTTAAAGGACAGTCATGTTGAGTTTGTTTCACTTGGAGATCTCATGAAGAACAAACATTACTCATGAAGGAAATACACATTACTGTGTCTTTGGTTGTGTACATTTATCAATTATTGGGTTTACATCTAAATGTTGTGAAATGTGGTAAAATATGAAACTATTTGTGAAAAGATGAAATGTGATGTTAACCTTCTAAATTAGAGTATGGACTTTCATATCACGTTTAACTAGTCAGTGGCCACGCCCATTGAGCCAGCCTTTACGTCAGGCGTCATGGAACCACCCTTTTCTACTCCAGAATAAAAGGACTCATGAAAAAATGTACATTTAGTCAAGATAAGGCCGGGACAGGGAGTTCCACGTTGAAATGGCTGGAACTCTGAAACGTTCAACAGAGAAGAAGTACTACTCGGCGCCAAAGAGACCCACAAGAAGCCGGACGTCTCAAATGGTTAAGAAGACCAAAAAATATGAAGCTGTCGCTACATGTTAAAATGGTTGCCAATTTAAACTAGAGTCAGAGAACGCCGGAACGGAGTCCCCACGTTGAAATGGCTACAACTCTATAAACTAAAGAACAATTATTCAGACTGCAGCTGTATCTCTTCTAAGAACAGTTTCGAATGGTAGTCTGAAGTATACATTATAACAACTACGACAGACTGTGACTCCTAGGGAACGCAGCCAGAGACTTTTCTGGCGACTTTCTGGCAGATGGACAGGCGACCGCAGAGAGAGACAACAAGACATATGCTCATAAATATGTAAATTGCTATTTATTATTCGAATGAGCTGTTGTTCATATTCAAATAACAATTTCTATGAGTGTAGTTATCAGCTATGAGTTTCCTGCTCTTGATTGGTCCCCATCCCCTTTCCTTTGTCTACCAAGCCATCATATCGGTTTTGTCCGGTAGGGACTTTCCCTCTGTGTCATGTAGTAACCCATGTGTGAACTAATTGTGTGTGTGTTTATGTCATGTTATTCTGGGATTGATTAGTTAGTTAGTAAATAAATCATTAAACCCATTTGTATATCTCTGATTCTATGCTAGGGTTGGTGCAGACATCCAAGGGTTTGCGACATTCAGAACATGACTGATGAGGTGATAATACATTAATAAGTGACTGTAATTGATAAGATATGAAAATATCTGAAGAGTTCTTTCGGGAAATAGAGACACTTAAAATATTTTCCCGTAATGCACCGACTTCCTAGTTAATTAAAGTTACATGATAAGTTTAATTGCGTAATAAAATTACACATAGAGAATTGATTTGATATAAAACCCAGTCTTCACATTTAATGATAGCCAACGACACAACAGTATACAATTATCGTTGTCACGCCCTGGCCTTAGTTATCTTTGTTTCCTTTATTATTTTGGTTAGGTCAGGGTGTAACATGGGGGATTTATGTGTTTTGTCTTGTCTATGGGTTTTGTAGGTTTATGGGGTGTTTTCTTGTCTGGTGTTTATATAAGTCTATGGTTGTCTAGATTGGTTCTCAATTAGAGGCAGGTGTTTATCGTTGTCTCTGATTGGGAACCATATTTAGGCAGCCATGTTCTTTGGGTATTTTGTGGTTGGTTGTCTTCTGTCTTTGTGTCTATGCACCAGATAGGACTGTTTTGGTTTTTCACATTTGTTGTTTTGGTATTTTGTAGTGTTCACGTTTATGGTCTTTATTAAACATGATGAACACTAACAACGCTGCGCTTTGGTCCGATCCTTCATCCACAGAAGAAAACCGTTACAATCGTGCTTAAACCTGAGTGTAATATACCTTTTTGTTGTTCTACAGTTTGGCCTTCTTTCATAATCAGCATTTCAGATAAATACAACATTTCCCCATGGTGGTAATTAAGTCCTTATGTTATGTTATGTTGATCCAACCTGGGATGACATGGTGGAAGCTAAGCTGCAGTATCACCATCAACATGGGAACCCACAATGCCAGGGAGCCCTCTGTTATACTTACAGTTACATATGACCCCCCCCCCCCCCCCCCCCCCATGTGGAACTGAATGATAATTCATAACGGTATATTATCAACAACAACAACAATATGACTGTATCCCACCAGATGGGGGCGCTGTTGTATAGAGAACTGCTGGCTAGGATTCCTAAAGCATCTCAGAAAAGGACTGCTAAGATATGTCACCAGTGACAACCGTAAGGCTCTCCAGAGGGTAGTGAGGTCTGCACAACGCATCACCGGGGGCAAACTACCTGCCCTTCAGGACACCTACACCACCCGATGTCACAGGAAGGCCAAAAAGACAGTCAAGGACATCAACTACCTGAGCTACTGCCTGTTCACCCCGTGTTCATCTAGAAGGCGAGGTCAGTACAGGTCCATCAAAGCTGGGACCGAGAGACTGAAAAACAGCTTTTATCTCAAGGCCATCAGACTGTTAAACAGCTATCACTAACATTGAGTGGCTGTTGCCAACATACAGACTCAATCTCCAGGCACTTTAATAATTAATAATTGGCTGTAATAAATGTATCACTAGTCAACAATGCCACTTTATATCATGTTTACATACCCTACATTACTCATCTCACATGTATATACTGTACTCTATACCATCTACTGCATCTTGCCTATGCCGTTCAGCCATCGCTCATCCATATATTTATATGTACATATTCTTAATCATTCCTTTACACTTGTGTGTATAAGGTAGTTGTTGTGAAATTTTTAGATTACTTGTTAGATATTAATGGCACTGTCGGAACTAGAAGCACAAGCATTTCGCTACACTTGCATTAACATCTGCTAACCATGTGTATGTGACCAATACAATTTGATTTGATTTGATTCCCAAATAACATAATGTATTTTTACTCCATACATTTTCCCTGACACCCCAAAGTACTGATGAAATGTTGAATGCTTAGCAGCACATGGAAACGGTCAACTTCACACACTTATGAAGATAACTTTTCCCCACTGTCTCTGCTCTGGCAAACTCACTAAAGACAAATGCTTTATTTGTAAATGATGTCTGAGTTTTGGAGTGTGCTGTTTATCCCAAAAACAATAGTAAATATATATTGTACCGTCCGTCTGGTTGGCTTGATATAAGGAATAAGAAATTATTTATACTTTTGATACTTAAGTATATTTCAGAAATTACATTTACTTTTGATAAATAAGTATATTTAAAACCAAAATCCTTTAGACTTTTACTCAAGTAGTATTTTACTGGGTGACTTTCGCTTTTACTTCAGTCATTATATATTAAGGTATCTTTACTTTTTGTTCAAGTATGACAATTGAGTACTTTTTCCACCACTGCTTTCCACCAGTTGCATTACCAACTTCAGCAGAGGATTCACAAGAGTATCCTTTCAGCTTCTAGCATGGAAGTGTTTTAAACTCCACCCCCTTTGAATCAGCTGTTGTTATCTGGAAGGAGAAAAGCATGCTACTTGTGTGTGTGTGTGTGTGTGTGTGTGTGTGTGTGTGTGTGTGTGTGTGTGTGTGTGTGTGTGTGTGTGTGTGTGTGTGTGTGTGTGTGTGTGTGTGCATGCATGTTTGTCAATGGATTGATATCCAGGTTGGATCTCCCTTGCGTATCCCTAACCCTCTCCAACCCCTGCTTGGACCACAACACCACAGAGGCAGAATTTTACATAATTCAAGCAAGGTAGTTATTCATGTTATTAAAGACCCACAGTGTTGTCATTATGAAGGTGACAGCACATTGGGAAATCACAGTGTGGTCATTAATAACATGACAGCCCATTGGGTAATCACAGTGTGGTCATTAATAACATGATAGCCCATTGGGTAATCACAGTGTGGTCATTAATAACATGACAGCCCATTGGGTAATCACAGTGTGGTCATTAATAACATGACAGACCATTGGGTAATCATAGTGTGGTCATTAATAACGTGACAGCCCATTGGATAATCAGTGTGGTCATTAAAAATGTGACAGCCCATTGGATAATCACAGCAGGGCTGGACAATGGACAATAGACAGGTGGAAACCTGTCCTTTGGTCTGATGAGTCCAAATTTGAGATTTTTGGTGCCAAACGCCATGTCTTTGTGAGATGCAGTGTAGGTGAATGGATGATCTCTGCATGTGTGGTTCCCACCATGAAGCATGGAGGAGGAGGTGTGGAGGTGCTTGCTGGTGACACTGTCTGTGATGTATTTAGAATTCAAGGCACAGTCATGGATTACCAGAGTGTGACTTTCCTGGTCCTGTCCCCCAGGTCAGTTAGTCAACACAGGAAGGAGTAATGGATGGATAGTTCATTTATTTCCAAAGCTGCAATACACACACAGTATGGATGAATGATGAGTAGTCAACGGGATATAATTAGCACTACCACAGCAATTCTCCATAATTCTGCTGTATAATATACTAAGAAAATAACAATTGAAATGTCTATCAAAGTCATTGTGATAGTATAGTGGATTTAACCATTTCTAATAATTCCTAATTTACTATAATACAAATAATTGTGTTTCCATGTGTAATCTCATATTCACAACATCAGAATAAACTGTCATCCATTTTAGCATTGAAATATATCAAATGAACCTGAAAAATGACTCAACGTCAAACCCTTGTGGTTAAGAAATATAATACACCAAGAATGTACCACATATTTCCCTAAGCTAACAAAACAAAACCATAAAACCCACATGGCAAACTGAGATTCAGCAATTAACATATAAAGAGTGTCTTCTGCAGCGATACGCCATCCTATCTGGTTTGCACTTAGTGGGACTATCATTTATTTTCAACAGGACAATGACCCAAAACACACCTCCAGGTTATGTAAGAGCTATTTGACCAAGAAGGAGAGTGATTGAGTGCTGCATCAGATGACCTGGCCTCCACAATCACCTGACTTCAACCCAGTTGAGATGGTATGGGATGAGTTTGATCGCAGAGTGAAGGAAAAGCAGCCAACAAGGGCCCAGCATATGTGAGAACTCCTTCAAGACTGTTGGAAAAGCATTGCAGGTGAAGCTTGTTGAGAGAATGCTTAGAGTGTGCTAAGCTGTCATCAAGGCAGAGGGTGGCTACTTTGAAGAACATCAAATATATTTTTATTTGTTTAACACTTTTTTGGTTACTACATGATTCCATATGTGTCATGTCATAGTGTTGATGTCTTCACTATTATTCTACATTATAGGAAATAGTCTAAATAAAGATAAACCCTTGAATGAGTCGGTGTGTCCAACCTTTAGACTGGTACTGTATATCTATCTGAACTAACTCCAACACGTCTAATTGATCATTTACAGATTTTAGCAGTTTGGTTTCCACAAACATGCACGCTCGCACGCAGAAGATCGGAGGAATGACCTCACTGCTCAGTCAGGCATGTGGAGACATACCATCATATCATCCTCATTGGCTCATTATAATCACAAAATAAATGTGTAGTGATACAAATAAATGTAGCTAGTCGTTGTGGAAGACATTTTATAGACAAAGGTAGAAGAAGCATGCTTTTCTCCTTCCAGATAACAACAGCTGATTCAAAGGGGGTGGAGTTTAAAACACTTCCATGCTAGAAGCTGAAAGGATACTCTTGTGAATCCTCTGCTGAAGTAGGTCATCAAGGAGGAGAGCAGACTCCTCCTTTACCTACTAATAAATTAACTCTCAACTCAACCTCTTGACCACTCATTAGTTTCCCCGTCACTGAGATACATTTTATTCACTGGGAGATTCTCATTTGTCCAAAGGTCTGTCCTCTCCTCGACTCCTCTGTCCTCCTCTGTAAGTCATTCTGAATAAGAACGTCTGCTGAATGACTAAACTGTAAATGTAATGCTCTGCTCTCAGCTGTTTTCCTGTTCAAGAACATCCGTTAGATAGTCAACAGAAACCACCTGTTGTTGGAAAGCAGTCTCTAGTTCTGAGGCGCTTTGTGGACACGGGCCCTGATTTAGGCCCGTATTCATGAAGTGTGTTCATAACAGTTTGGCTTATTAGATCATATTGAAGCAGATTGATCTGTACTGGGAAAACCTGATCCTAGATCAGACCTCCTAATCTGAGACACTTTATGAATAAGGGAAATGTCTCCCCTGATCTGAAAGCATTAATAACTTTACGTATAACATTGTGGGTTCCCATGTTGATGGTGATACTGCAGCTTAGCTTCCACCATGTCATCCCAGGTTGGATCAACATAACATAAGGACTTAAATACAACATTTCCCCATGGTGATAATTATCTGAAATGCTGATTATGAAAGAAGGCCAAACCTTAGAATAACAAAAAGTTATACAAATTGTAGGTTTAAACACAATAATGGTATACTGTAAAAAGCTTTGACATAAAATCTCAAATCTAGTTGAAATATTGATTTATCACTTTTAATATTCTATGGACCAATCTAAGACATTCTGAGAAATCATAAAAGAATTCAGAAACATGATAAAACCAGACTGAGAACATCTTGCCATGAAGCATGTTTTTTAATTGATGTTATAAGGAAGTGAATACATGAGTGACAGGGTGAGAGAACCAATCAGACACAAGGTCGTAAAGGTCATAGGTTACAATCTAACCATCATTATGTTCCATCTAGTGACTGTAGTCGTAGCTGTAGGTGTAGTAGACGGTGCCTTTCTTCAGCTGGCAGATCTCAGTGTGTGTTCCTGGGCAGATGGTGGTGGTGAAGGTTCCCAGGCTGTTATCTGGTCTGATGTTGTCATACCACACATAATAATAAGAAGAAGAAGAATCGTAATCGTAATAGTAATAATATTCGTCCTCCTCCTCCTCTTTATCATCATCATCATCATAATTGATTGCTTTTCCAGTGCTCAAAGCGCCCTGCATAGTAAGGGGGGAAACTCACTTCCAGCTTCAGGACAGACTTGTGGATGATCAAGGAACCATTCATTGGGAATCTTTGAAGGATCGAACGAAGGCCAAACCTTTGAAGGAAAGTTACATTGAATTAAAATGTTAGATTGGTGTCCCATAAGAGCTTGAAACCTACAGCACGAACTGTATTCACACAGGAGTAAAAATACAGTTGAAAGATCAGTGGAGAGAGAGGTGAAAGAACCACAAGAACAATCCTGAATCAGCAGAAATACAGGCTGTTATTGAGTTGTAGATAGTGGCTTTTCAGAAGTGTGTTTGATTTACCCACAAGCGTATCCTGGATGGAGGGAGATGTTACTTGGTATAGAAACTGTCAGGTGAGGGGAGGGGATAGGAGAGAGAGGCCATGGCACACTGTCTGAGAGAGAGGAGGGGAGGGGAGAGGAGAGAGAGGCCATAGTACACTGTCTGGGGGAGAGGAGGGGAGGGGAGACGAGAGAGGGGCCATAGTACACTGTCTGGGAGAGAGGAGAGGAGTGGAGATCTAGCTATTTATAAAGATCTCAGTCACACACACACACACACACACACACACAGGAAAAAATGACCCCCACTTGGTATGTAGGAATAATTAATTGCAACTCAACCAATGAGAGCACAACCGCATGGCGCCGACAGAGACGGTCGCCTCGCTTTGTGTTCCTAGGAAACTATGCAGTATTTAGTTTTTTATGTATTATTTCTTACATTGCTACCCCAGGAAACCTTAAGTCTTATTACATACAGCCGGGAAGAACTATTGGATATAAGAGCAACGTCAACTTACCAACATTATGACCAGGAATACGACTTTCCCGAAGCGGAATCTTTGTTCGGACCACTACCCAGGGCGATGGAGCTAATTCCAGTAGGCAATCCAAAACAACAACAGCGCAGAAGGGGCAGTCGAAGAGGCCACATTGTCAGGATCCATAAACATGCACATCGCACACCGCTCCTGAATATACTACCAGCCAATGTCCAGTCACTTGACAGCAAGGTACACGAAATTCGAGCAAGGGTTGCCTTCCAGAGAGACATCAGAGATTGTAACATTCTCTGTTTCACGGAAACATGGCTCTCTCTGGATATGTTGTCGGAATCGGATGAGGCACTGGGCTTCTCAATGCATTGCACAGACGGAGATAAACACCTCTCTGGGAAAAGGAAGGGCGGGGGTGTATGCTCTATGATTAACGACTCATGGTGTAATCATAACAACCTACAGGAACTCAAGTCCTTCTGCTCAACGGATCTAGAATTCCTTACAATCACCCGATCTAGAATTCCTTACAATTGTCGGCCATTTTACCTACCAAGAGAATTCTCGTCAGTTATAGTCACAGCTGTGTACATTACCCCTCAAGCAGACGACAAGACGGCCATCAAGGAACTTCACTGGACTATATGCAAACTGGAAACCATACATCCTGAGGCTGCATTTATTGCAGCTGCAGATTTTAACAAAGCAAATTTGAGAACAAGTCTACCTAAATTCTTCCAGAACATTGATTGCGCAATGCTTATGCACTATACCCTTGACCACTGCTACTCTAACTTCTGCGATGCATACAAAGCCCTCCCCAGCCCTCCCTTTTGGCAAATCCGACCACAACGCCATTTTGCTCCGTCCGTCTTATAGGCAGAAACTCAAACAGGATGTACCAGTGACAAGAACCATTCAACTCTGGTCCGACCAATCGGAAGCCATGCTTCAAGATTGTTTTGATCACGCGGACTGGAATATGTTCTGGTCAGACTCAGAGAACAACATCGACGTATACGTGCGTTTATAAAGAAGTGCATTGGAGATGTTGTACCCACTGTGACTGTTAAAACCTACGCTAACCAGAAACCGTGGATAGATAGCGGCATTCGCTCAAAACTGAAAGCACGATCAACCGCAATTAACCATGGAAAGACATCTGGGAATATGTCTGAATATAAACTGTGTAACTATTCCCTCCGCAAGGCAATCAAACAAGCGAAATGCCCATACAGGGACAAGGTAGAGTCAAAATTAAACGGCTCAGACGTATGTGGCAGCGTCTACAGGAAATCAGACTACAGAAAGAAATCCAGCCACGTCAAGGACACTGATGCCACGCTTCCAGACAAACTAAACACCTTCTTTGTCCACTTTGAGGACAATACAGTGCCACCATCACGACCCGCTATCAAGGACTGCGCCCCCCCCCCTCGCCGTGGCTGACGTGAATAAAACATTTAAACGTGTTAACCCTCACAAGTCTGGTGACCCAGACATCAGTAACCCCCTCTTGTTCTCCACCATCAGCTACCCCCTCTTGTTCTCCACCATCAGCTACCCCCTCTTGTTCTCTACCATCAGCTACCCCCTCTTGTTCTCTACCATCAGCTACCCCCTCTTGTTCTCTACCATCAGCTACCCCCTCTTGTTCTCTGACATCAGTAACCCTCTCTTGTTCTCCACCATCAGCTACCCCCTCTTGTTCTCTGACATCAGTCACCTTCTCTTGTTCTCCACCATCAGCTACCTCCTCTTGTTCTCTGACATCAGTCACCTCCTCTTGTTCTCCACCATCAGCTACCTCCTCTTGTTCTCTTCCATCAGACACCTCCTCTTGTTCTCCACTATCATTCACCTCCTCTTGTTCTCTTCCATCAGACACCCCCTCTTGTTCTCTGACATCAGTCACCTACAAAAAGTATGTGTGCTGTTGATTTCTGGTCCAAAGCCCATGGCTTCGTAAATGTTCGGTGTGGAACCATCTCTCCTGGTAATACCAAAATCATTAACAACAATTCAGACCCAACGTGGAGATAACAGGCTCATCTGCAATGATGTGAAGGCCGATGACAACCTGAAGCTGGAGGTGTGGGACAACGATGTGTCAGCTGACGACCACCTGGGCACCTGTTCCACCACAGTTACGGATGGAGCCCGTAGTATTGGAAAGTTTCCTGGGGCAGGGAACCATCAACTATAGCTACAGTACAGCTACACAGCAGCTCTGTCCCAAGAGGATGAACCTTAACATTCAACCTTTGACCCTACTATCATATTAGTGTGTCAGTGTCTCACTCTTCTGATATGACAATCCTCACTTCAGTATGCCATCGATAAAGACACCTGCTTCTCAGCATTACGTTCTCGGTCTGGTTCTTTGTGTCGTCACCGTAAAGTGTGACGTAAATCTGTTTTTCTCTTAATATTTGTCAGTGATTATAAATGTGTAGCTTTATTGACGAATTTGATAAACATTTAGACACATTTAGCAGGTAGCCTGGTGTTTTGAGTATTGGGGCAGTAACCAAAAGGTCGATAGATCAAATCCCCAAGCTGACAAGCTAAAAATCTGTCGTTCTGCCTCTGAACAAGGCAGTTAACCCACTGTTCCTAGGCTGTGATTGTAAATCATATTTTTTTGCCTAGTTAAATTAAAATAAATGTATATATATATATTTTTTTTTAAATATATTTTAAGAAAGTGATCAATAACTGCCCGTTTTATAACTGCATCTCAAACCCCTCTCTGATAAGATGACAGAAAGCTGTAGTCTAGATCCACATGGTTGTACTTCAGCTGTGGAATGACATCACAATAACAACAGAATTGCGTGGCAGATATGGCAAGGATACTGTAGCATGCACAGACAGACAGGACAGACAGACAGACAGACAGACAGACAGACAGACAGAAGACAGACAGACAGACAGACAGACAGACAGACAGACAGACAGACAGACAGACAGACAGACAGACGACAGACAGACAGACAGACAGACAGACAGACAACAGACAGACACAGACAGACAGACAGACAGCAGACAGGACAGACAGACAGACAGACAGACAGACAGACAGACAGACAGACAGACAGACAAGACAGCAGACAGACAAACAGACAGAAGACAGACCGACAGACAGACAGAAGACAGACAGACAGACAGACAGACAGGACAGACAGACAGACAGACAGACAGACAGGGGGGACAGACAGACAGACAGACAGACAGACAGACAGACAGACAGACAGACAGACAGACAGACAGACAGACAGACAGACAGACAGACGACAGACAGACAGACAGACAGACAGACAGACAGACAGACAGACAGACAGACAGACAGACAGACAGACAGACAGACAGACAGACAGACAGACAGACAGACAGACAGACAGACAGACAGACAGACAGACAGACAGACAGACAGACAGACAGACAGACAGACAGACAGACAGACAGACAGACAGACAGACAGACAGACAGACAGACAGACAGACAGACAGACAGACAGACAGACAGACAGACAGACAGACAGACAGACAGACAGACAGACAGACAGACAGACAGACAGACAGACAGACAGACAGACAGACAGACAGACAGACAGACAGACAGACAGACAGACCAGACAGGACAGACAGACAGACAGACAGACAAGACAGACAGACAGACAGACAGACAGACAGACAGACAGACAGACAGACAGACAGACAGACAGACAGACAGAACAGACAGACAGACAGACAGGACAGACAGACAGACAGGACAGACAGACAGACAGACAGACAGACAGACAGACAGACAGACAGACAGACAGACAGACAGACAGACAGACAGACAGACAGACAGACAGACAGACAGACAGACAGGACAGACAGACAGACAGACAGACAGACAGACAGACAGACAGACAGACAGACAGACAGACAGACAGACAGACAGACAGACAGACAGAACAGACAGACAGACAGACAGACAGACAGACAGACAGACAGACAGACAGACAGACAGACAGACAGACAGGACAGACAGACAGACAGACAGAACAGACAGACAGACAGACCAGACAGACAGACAGACAGACAGACAGACAGACAGACAGACAGACAGACAGACAGACAGAACAGACAGACAGACAGACAGACAGACAGACAGACAGACAGACAGACAGACAGACAGACAGACAGACAGACAGACAGACAGACAGACAGACAGACAGACAGACAGACAGACAGACAGACAGACAGACAGACAGACAGACAGACAGACAGACAGACAGACAGACAGACAGACAGACAGACAAGAGTTCCAGCAGCAGCCTGTGAGTACCCAAGAAGGCAAAGATAGCTGAACTAAATGACTACCGCCCCGTAGCACTCACTTCTGTCATCATGAAGTGCTTTGAGAGACTAGCGAAGGATCATTTCACCTTACCGGCCACCATAGACCCACTTCAGTTTGCATACCGTCCCAACAGGTCCACAGACGACGCCATCGCCATCACACTGCACAATGCCCTATCCCATCTTGACAAAAGGAATACCGATGTAAGAATGCTGGTCATTGACTTCAGCTCAGCATTCAACACCATAGTACCCTCCAAGCTCATCATCAAGCTGGAGGCCCTGAGTCTCAAATTTGCCCTGTGCAATTGGGTCCTGGACTTTCTGACGAGCCGCCCCCCCCGCTGAAGGTAGGAAACACCATCTCTACTTTGCTGACCCTCAACACTGGGGACCCACAAGGGTGCGTGCTCAGCCCTCTCCTGTGCTCCCTGTTCGCCCACCACTGAGTGGCCATGCACGCCTCCAACTCAATCATCAAGTTTGCAGACGACACAACAGTAATGGGCTTGATTACCAACAATGACGAGACAGCCTACAGGGAGGAGGTGAGGTCACTCAGAGTGAGGTCTCAGGGAAAACAATCTCTCACTCAACTTCAACAAAACAAAGGAGATGATTGTGGACTTTAGGAAACAGCAGAGGAAGCATCCCCCCATCCACATCGAAGGGACAGCAGTGGAGAAGGTGGAATGTTTTACGTTCCTCGGCGTACACATCACAGACAAACTGAAATCACAGACAGTGTCGTGAAGAAGGCTCAACAGCGCCTCTTCAACCTCAGGAGGCTGAAGAAATGTGGCTTGTCACCAAAAATCCCTGACAAATTTTTGACAAACCTTACAAAAAAATATCCAAGACGGCGTAGCAGTCGGACGTGTGTTTTTGTCTTGTCTCTTCGTGTCCCTTGTAAAAGGTTTTTCCTTGTTTTTTGTATATATATTTAATATTTTAACATCACTTTCTATCTATGGACTGAATATACTCTCCTGCAACCTGCCTCACCCAATGCGGTACGGATCTGCTATTTTTATACTCATCAACTCATCAAAAACGAGCCAGCTAACTGGCTACTAGTTAGCCACGGCCGGCTAGCTGTCTAAAGTACATCAGACCACTATACCCACCATACGGAGGGAGCCCTGCTGATCCGTCGTCTGAACCGTTGCCTGAACCGGAAACCACAACAGATGCTAGCCAGCTAAATAGCTACTAGCTAGAAGTCATCAGCCACGTCTAGCATGGACAACTCTCGCCAGTCTGCACCGTAACTAAAACCAGAGCAAATCGGACTTAATTTTCTCCATATCTCCGGATTCCTACCACAAGCTCGGTGACATCACCTGGTTTAAATGATATTTCTAGGGATAGCTCATATTTCTCATATTTCATATACTTTTTTCATCGTCACTCTATGCACAGGTTTACCCTCACTGTATCCACATCCTACCGTACCTTTGTTTGTACATTATGCCTTGAATCTATTCTACCATGCCCAGAAATCTGCTCCTTTTACTCTCTGTTCTGAACGTATTAGATGACCAGTTATTTTAGCCTTTAGCCGCACCCTTATCCTACTCCTCCTCTGTTCCTCTGGTGATGTGGAGGATACTCCAGGCCCTGCAGTGCCTAGCTCCACTCCCATTCCCCAGGCACTATCATTTGCTGACTTCTGTAACCGTAAAAGCCTTGGTTTCATGCATGTTAACATTAGAAGCCTCCTCCATAAGTTTGTTTTATTCACTGCCCTAGCACACTCTGCCAACCTGGATATCCTAGCTGTGTTTGAATCCTGGCTCAGGAAGACCACCAAAAACCCTGAAATTTCCATCCCCAACTATAACATTTTCCGACAAGATAGAACTGCCAAAAGTGGCGGTGTTGCAATCAACTGCAGAAATAGCCTGCAGAGTTCTGTCTTACTATCCAGGTCTGTACCCAAACAATTCGAGCTTCTACTTTTAAAAATAACCTTTACAGAAACAAGTCTCTCACCGTTGCTGCTTGCTATAGACCACCCTCTGCCCCAGCTGTGCCCTGGACACCATATGTGAACTGATTGCTCCCCATCTATCTTCAGAGCTAGTGCTGCTAGGTGACCTAAACTGGGACATGCTTAACACCCCGGCCGCCTTACAATCTAAGCTTGGTGTCCTCAATCTCTCACAAATTAACAATGAATCCACCAGGTACAACCCTAAATCCGTAAACACGGGCACCCTCATAGATATCATCCTAACCAACTTGCCCTCCAAATACACCTCTGCTGTTTTCAACCAAGATCTCAGCGATCACTGCCTCATTGCCTGCATCCGTAACGGGTCTGCAACGACCACCTCTCATCACTATCAAACGCTCCCTAAAACGCTTCAGCGAGCAGGCCTTCCTATTCGACCTGGCCCGGGTATCAAGGAAGGATATTGACCTCATCCCGTCAGTATACGATGCCTGGTCATTCTTTAAATGTGCCTTCCTCACCATCTTAAATAAGCATGCCCCTGGAACAGATATAGCCCTTGGTTCTCTCCAGACCTGTCTGCCCTTGAACAGCACAAAAACATCCTGTGGCGTTCTGCATTAGCATCGAATAGTCCCCGTGATATGCAAATGTTCAAGGAAGTCAGGAACAAATATACACAGGCAGTTAGGAAAGCTAAGGCTAGCTTTTTCAAACAGAAATTTGCATCCTGTAGCACAAACTCAAAAAAGTTATGGGACACTGTAAAGTCCATGTAGAACAAGAGCACCTCCTCCCAGCTGCCCACTGCACTGAGGCTAGGAAACACTGTCACCACCGATGAATCCACTATAATTGAGAATTTCAATAAGCATTCTTCTACGGCTGGCCATGCTTTCCACCTGGCTACCCCTACCCCGGTCAACAGCCCTGCACGCCCCACAGCAACTCGCCCAAGCCTCCCCCATTTTTCCTTCACCCAAATCCAGATAGCTGATGTTCTTAAAGGACTGCAAAACCTGGACCCCTACAAATCAGCCGGGTTAGACAATCAGATTGACCCTCTCTTTCTAAGATTATCTGCCGAAATTGTTGCAACCCCTATTACTAGCCTGTTCAACCTCTCTTTCGTAACGTCTGAAATTCCCAAAGATTGGAAAGCTGCCGCGGACATCCCCCCTCTTCAAAGGGGGAGACACTCTAGACCCAAATAGCTACAGACCTATATCTATCCTTCCCTGTCTTCCTAAGGTCTTCGAAAGCCAAGTCAACAAACAGATTACCGACCATTTCGAATCCCACCGTACCTTCTCCGCTATGCAATCTGGTTTCAGAGCTGGTCATGGCTGCATCATAGTCACGCTCAAGGTCCAAAACCCTATCATAACCGCCATCGATAAGAGACATTACTGTGCAGCCGTATTCATCGACCTGGCCAAGGCATCCGACTCTGTCAATCATCACATTCTTATTGGCAGACTCAACAGCCTTGGTTTCTCAAATGATTGCCTCGCCTGGTTCAACAACTACTTCTTTGATAGAGTTCAGTGTGTCAAATCGGAGGGCCTGTTGTCCGGACCTCTTGCAGTCTCCTGTCGGGCTGTATCACCGCCTGGTACGTCAACTGCACCGCCCTCAACCGCAAGGCTCTCCAGAGGGTGGTGTGGTCTGCACAACGCATCACCAGGGCGAACTACCTGCCCTCCATGACACCTCACAGGAAGGCCAAAAATATCATCAAGGACATCAACCACCAAAGCCACTGCCTTTTCACACCGTTACCATCCAGAAGGCGAAGTCAGTACAGGTGCATCAAAGCTGGGACCGAGAGACTGAAAAACAGCTTCTATCTCAAGGCCATCGGACTGCTAAACAACCATCACTAACTCAGAGAGGATGCGGCCTACATTGAGACCCAATCACTGGTCACTTTAATAAATGGATCACTAGTTCCCTATACAGTGCACTCTAAATAATGCCACTAATAATGTTTACACATCTTACATTACTCACATCACATGTATATACTCTATTTTATACCATATATTGCGCCTTCGACATTGCTCATCCATATACTTACATGTACATATTCTCATTCACCCCTTTATATTTCTGTGTATAAGGTAGTTGTTGCAGAATTGTTAGATTACTTGTTAGATATTACTGCACTGTCGGAACTAGAAGCACAAGCATTTCGCGACACTCCCATTAACATCTGCTAATCATGTGTACGTGACAAATAACATTTGATTTGATTTGATTACCAAGATAAATGTGGAAGCCTATAACGTGTAACAACAAGTTCTGATACTATCTGAAATGCTGATTGAACAAATTGTATTCCAGATAATGTCAAAAGACCAGCCCAGTGAATCAACAGTTAGGTGAGGGAGAGGACATTGCTAATGGTGGAGATGGTAAATAGTACTGCATAGAATCTGTAATTCTTCAGTTATACCATGAACCATTATATACATTGCGTTCAGAAAGTATTCAGACCCCTTGACTTTTTCTACATTTTGTTACTTTTTGGCCGTATTCTTAAATGGATTAAAACTTTTTTGTCTTCTCATTTTCTCATCAGTCTACACACATTACCCCGCAATGACAAAGTGAAACGAGAAATTTAGATTGGACATGATTTGGAAAGGCACACCCCTGTCTATATAAAGTCCCACAATTGACTGTGCAGGTCAGAGCAAAAACCAAGCCAAAGGTCAAAGATATTGTCCGTAGAGCTCTGAGACAGGATTGTGTTAAGGCACAGATCTGGGGAAGGTACCCAAAAAAATTCTGCAGCATTGAAGGTCCCCAAGATCAAAGTGGCCTTCATCATTCTTAAACAGAAGAAGTTTGGAACCACAAAGACTCTTCCTAGAGCTGGCCGCCCAGCCAAACTGAGCAATCGAGGGAGAAGGGCCTTGGTCAGGGAGGTGACCAAGAACCTGGTGGTCATTCTGACAGAGCTTCAGAGTTTCTCTGTGGAGATGGGAGAACCTTCCAGAAGGACAACCATCTCTGCAGCACTCCACCAATCAGGCCTTTATGGTAGAGTGGCCAGACGGAAGTCACTCCTCAGTAAAATGCACATGACAGTCCACTTGGAGTTTGCCAAAAGGCACCAAAAGAAGTCTCTGACCATGAGAATCAAGAATATCTGGTCTGCAGAAACCAAGATTAAACTCCTTGGCCTGAATGCCAAGCGTCTCATCTGGAGGAAACCTGGCACCATCCCTATGGTGAAGCATGTGATGGCAGCATCATGCTGTGGGGATTTGGATGTTTTTCAGCGGCAGGGACTGGGAGACTAGTCAGGATTGAGGGAAAGATGAATGGAGCAAAGTACAGAGATATCCTTAATGAAAACCTGCTTCAGAGTGATCAGGACCTCAGACTGGGGTGAAGGTTCAACTTCCAAAAAGGACAACAACCTTAAGCACACAGCAAGACAATGCATGAGTGGCATCGGGACAAGTCTCTGAATGTCCTTGAGTGGCCCAGCCAGAACTCGTACTTGAACCAGATTAAAAGCTTGTAGCTTCATGCCCAATAAGAGTCGAGGCTGTAATCGCTGCCAAAGGTACTTCAACAAAGTTGACTGACCTGTTCGATTCTGATTTATTTAGCAAAATTTAAAATGGTGTTTTTTTACATTGGATAAAAGTAAAGACTCAGAGCTATAAAATGGTATATCATACACTACAGTTGACGAACAATGGAAAAGTAATTATGCTTTGAAGGTTGGTAAAACTTGTAACCTCACTTTTTTTTAAATGGCCCCAGAGTGTTTTGGTACCTACTGGTGAGCTCATCGTCTACACCTATTCAGCATCGTTCACACCCTTTTAAGCTCTAGCTCCACCCATCTCTTTAACGATTCACATCGTACTAAACAACCAAAGATTTCAAGACAAAAGGCCAGCCCAGCTGGCTTATACTATGGGTGTGTTCTTAAATTTAATCTGGAGTGCTGGAGTGCCAGAGTGTGCTCGGGGCGTTCTTAAACTTAGTGTTGTCAGATCGGCCGTTTGTAAATTCAGAGCGTTTCACTCTCAGAGCGCACACTGAACGCTCTAGCCGAGGAGTAGGGATGATCCGAGCGTTCTGACCTAACAGTAGTCAAGCATCCAAGCTAACTAGCTAACGTTGGCTAGCTACTTCCAGACAAATAAGAGAACACCTCACTCTGATAATTTTACTCACCCTGGTAGAGCTGGTTTGTTGTTATGTTATCCAGAGTGGTGGTAACTGCAACTGTGCTGCTGGCAACCATTTAATTACGCTTTTTTGCCAACGTTTACTGACACCGGCCATATTCAACGGGTGTTGAGCGTTTGTAAATTGGTCAGTTATCCTGCGTTCTGGCACAATCAGACAAGAGTGCTCTGAAATCGGAGTAGACAGCCAGTGCGAATTTACCAGCTACGTCTATCGACAGTTGTCGCAGTGACGTCATAAGGGCTCTGAGATACTAATATTACTACACAGATCATACACATAACGTTAGCTAGCTAGCTAACAGTACACTTTAACTTGAAATTAAAATTGTAATCTGGAGACAGGTATTTTATACAACATCCTTCTGTGTGTTCTCTTTTTGACTCCGTCTGAATATTTGCAATCAAATGCCAGAATTTTCTTAGCGGCCATATTCTAATTCCACTGATTTCAAAACTCGGTCCTCCAAAAATTGTAGAGCAAAGTTATGTAGTTCTACAGAGTGACATCTTTCAAAAAAGCAGCGTTAGAAAGGATTCCCTACACATCCTGACCAGCTCATATTACAGACAGAATCGAGCTACATGGCAGACCAATCAGAACTCATTTCTTGGCATGTCCAGCCCACTCATTATTTCAGCCAATCATGGCTAATGGGAAGGTTGCTGACTTTTCCATGGCTAAACCAACTAGGCTTATAATTTGCCTACAAATAGTTAAAAAAAAGGTAAACAAATCATCATAATAAAATAACAATTTAACAATTTCATTTGTATTAACAGATGTCATACAAGTTTGTTAATAAGGCACATGAAAGCTCACATGTTCCAGAAGACATTTCTATCAAAAAAACACATTTTGGATTTAAAAAAAAGTTTACGTTCAAATGGCGCTCCTGTGAAGTAGTTACTCGCGACATATGCCTAGTTTCCTGAAACGAGTCACAGTACTGAGTAAAGGGTCTGAATACTTATGTAAATCTGATATTTTTATATATATATATACAGTGGGGCAAAAAAGTATTTAGTCAGTCACCAATTGTGCAAGTTCAACCACTTAAAAAGATGAGAGGCCTGTAATTTTCATCATAGGTACACTTCAACTATCACAGACAAAATAGAAGAAAAAAAATCCAGAAAATCACATTGTAGGATTTTTAATTAACTTATTTGCAAATTATGGTGGAAAATAAGTATTTGGTCAATAACAAATGACACCCTATTCCTTATATACTGGTCAAAAGTAGTTCACTATAAAGTGAATGGGGTGTAATGTGGGACAAAGCCTTTACACACTACAGTTATATCACTCACTCTGTGGCGCCACATACAAACACTGTCTCTGGCTTCAATAGAAGCTTTATCCCAGGGCCCTATCAACCAGATGAGTTATAAAACCTCTTGGTTTTATCCTCAATCACTTTGAATGCAGTGAGTCCACTTGTGGTTAATATTCCAAGATCTAGTTAATACACTTTTTGTATTAAAGAAGTACAGAAGACTACAGAGCTAATTAAGGTGTTATAATATGAGCCACTCCCACAGTGACAATATACACTGACTTACAGAACATACATACTTCTCTTCTCTCTGTGGTGCTACACACAAACACAGGCTGCTGCTGGAACTCTTATCTTTTAGCTGTCTGTCTGTCTTGTCCTGTCCTGTCCTGTCCTGTCCTGTCCTGTCCTACAGTATCCTAGCCATATCTGCCACGCAATTCTGTTGTTATTGTGATGTCATTCCACAGCTGAAGTACAACCATGTGGATCGAGACTACAGCTTTCTGTCATCTTATCAGAGAGGGGTTTGAGATGCAGTTATAAAACGGGTTGTTATTGATTAATCACTTTCTTAAAATATATTTTTTAAAGTATATATATATATATATATATATATATATTTATTTTAATTTAACTCTGCAATTTTATTTTATTTACAATGACAGCCTAGGAACAGAGGGTTTTTTAGCTTGTCAGCTTGGGGATTTGATCTATCAACCTTTTGGTTACTGCCCCAATGATCTAAACACCGGACTACCTGCTGCGCCCCCCCCCACCCGAAAAATGTGTCTAAATGTTTCTCAAATTCGTCAATAAAGCTACAAATTTATAATCAATGACAAATAAAGACAAAAACAGATGTGAAGCCTTTACTAACACTTTACGGTGACGACACAAAGAACCAGACCGAGAACGTAATGCTGAGATGCAGGTGTCTTTATCGATGGCATACTGAAGTGAGGATTGTCATATCAGAAGAGTGAGACACTGACACACTAATATGATAGTAGGGTCAAAGGTTGAATGTTAAGGTTCATCCTCTTGGGACAGAGCTGCTGTGTAGCTGTACTGTAGCTATAGTTGATGGTTCCCTGCCCCAGGAAACTTTCCAATACTACGGGCTCCATCCGTAACTGTGGTGGAACAGGTGCCCAGGTGGTCGTCAGCTGACACATCGTTGTCCCACACCTCCAGCTTCAGGTTGTCATCGGCCTTCACATCATTGCAGATGAGCCTGTTATCTCCACGTTGGGTCTGAATTGTTGTTAATGATTTTGGTATTACCAGGAGAGATGGTTCCACACCGAACACTTACGAAGCCATGGGCTTTGGACCAGAAATCAACAGCACACATACTTTTTGTAGGTGACTGATGTCAGAGAACAAGAGGAGGTGTCTGATGGAAGAGAACAAGAGGAGGTGAATGATAGTGGAGAACAAGAGGAGGTGAATGATGGTGGAGAACAAGAGGAGGTGACTGATGTCAGAGAACAAGAGGGGGTAGCTGGTGGTGGAGAACAAGAGGGGGTTACTGATGGTGGAGAACAAGAGAAAGTGTCTGATGGTGGAGAACAAGAGGGGGTGTCTGATGGTGGAGAACAAGAGAAGGTGTCTGATGGTGGAGAACAAGAGGGGGTGTCTGATGGTGGAGAACAGGAGGAGGTGTCTGATGGTGGAGAACAACAGGAGGTGTCTGATGGTGGAGAACAAGAGGAGGTGACTGATGGTGGAGAACAAGAGGAGGTGACTGATGGGGAGAACAAGAGGAGGTGACTGATAGTGGAGAACAAGAGGAGGGGAATGATGGTGGAGAACAAGAGGAGGGGACTGATGGTGGAGAACAGAAGGTGGTAACTGATGGTGGAGAAAAAAAACCTGATTCAACTTGTAAAGGGCTTGATAGAGGAAGGACAACTAGGTAGAGAGTCACAAAGAAAACAGGTGTTGTGCAAATACAAATCACATTCTGTAAATATGTACATGTAGTTTGCCAAACATATGTCATGATCCAAAAGCCAATCATCATCAATCATCAAATGATGATTAGCATATAAATGCAAGACAGTTTTTTTATGGTTAAACCAGAACATTTTACACATATTTCTTACTTTGCAAAGAACATTTGTGACCTGCATTTGACATATTTACATATTTGTGACTCGCATTACATTTGTGAGTTGACTCACACTTGTGAATTGCTCCACTTATTTGTGAGTGTCCTCTCATATTTTTGAGTAGTGTCTTACAGATCACTTTGTACAGATTTTCCGATTCAGAATCCAGTTCTCATAAAAATAAGACACAACTGAATATATCACAGTTCGTTTTAGAAATGCATCTGTTTGGTATCCTAGCTTCCTTTCTTCATTTCCTATCTTAATTTCCTACTTTCCTAGCTGTCTTTCCTAGATCCCTTTCCTCCCCTCCTTTCCTACGGTAGGTCTCTTTCCTCCTATCCCTTTCCCTTCCTTCTTTCCGAGCTTCTGTTCCTTGATCCATTTCTTCCTTGCCTTGCTTCCTTTCCTCCTTCCCTCGATTCATTTCCTCTCCTTTTCTAGATTCCTTACCTCATTTCCCAGCTTCCTTTCCACCTACTACAGTAGTGGGCCTTCTACATTACAACTACTGTTACGTTAATGTTCTGCCACCGGAGGTTACTCAGGAGAATATCAAGTTTAGCTTTATGAAACAAATAAAACGCATATTGTATCACAGTGCCTCACCTCTTTCAAAAGCTCTAATTTAACTTTACTGTGTATAAGAATATGCTGTCCCCAGTCCACCTGGCCATGCTGCTGTTCCAGTTTCAACTGACCTGAGCCCTAGGACCATGCCCCAGGACTACCTGACATGATGACTCCTTGCTGTCCCCAGTCCACCTGGCCATGCTGCTGCTCCAGTTTCAACTGACCTGAGCCCTAGGACCATGCCCCAGGACTACCTGACATGATGACTCCTTGCTGTCCCCAGTCCACCTGGCCATGCTGCTGTTCCAGTTTCAACTGACCTGAGCCCTAGGACCATGCCCCAGGACTACCTGACATGATGACTCCTTGCTGTCCCCAGTCCACCTGGCCATGCTGCTGCTCCAGTTTCAACTTCCACCTGACTGTGCTGCTGCTCCAGTTTCAACTGTTCTGCCTTATTATTATTCGACCATGCTGGTCATTTATGAACATTTGAACATCTTGGCCATGTTCTGTTATAATCTCCACCCGGCACAGCCAGAAGAGGACTGGCCACCCCACATAGCCTGGTTCCTCTCTAGGTTTCTTCCTAGGTATTGGCCTTTCTAGGGAGTTTTTCCTAGCCACCGTGCTTCTACACCTGCATTGCTTGCTGTTTGGGGTTTTAGGCTGGGTTTCTGTACAGCACTTTGAGATATCAGCTGATGTACGAAGGGCTATATAAATAAATTTGATTTGATTTGATTTTGATTTGATTTGAATATATATAATAGTGTGTAAATATTATTTTTGTTGTCTCTTGGTGACTTTCCTAAGTATATAACAAGGGTCATGGATGTACTAAACGTATTATCACTTCTTGAGTGAAGTGAGGGCAGAGTTACTTTTGCCACTTCACTCTATTTTTGAATGCCCACATAGTCAACTATGTGTTTTACTTGTATTTTATTGTGTATTCAATTAAATAGCCATGTATGAGGTTGTCACATTTTGCTCAGTCATCATGTGCCAATGACTATAATAAAACATGCAATTATGTCCAAAGCATATTAGAAAACACTCTAAAACACTCTACAGCATGTTAGAAGACACTCTAAAACACTCTACAGCATGTTAGAAGACACTCTAAAACACTCTACAGCATGTTAGAAGACACTCTAAAACACTCTACAGCATGTTAGAAGACACTCTAAAACACTCTACAGCATGTTAGAAGACACTCTAAAACACTCTACAGCATGTTAGAAGACACTCTAAAACACTCTACAGCATGTTAGAAGACACTCTAAAACACTCTAAAACACTCTACAGCATGTTAGAAGACACTCTAAAACACTCCAAAACACTCTACAGCATGTTAGAAGACACTCTAAAACACTCTACAGCATGTTAGAAGACACTCTAAAACACTCTACAGCATGTTAGAAGACACTCTAAAACACTCCAAAACACTCTACAGCATGTTAGAAGACACTCTAAAACACTCCAAAACACTCTAAAGCATATTATAACACTCTCTAAAACACCCCATAGCATATTAGAAAACACTCCAAAGCATATTAAAGGGGTAACTTCCCTTTAAGGAAATTAGAAAAGGAGTAGAGGAAAGGAAGCTAGGAAATGAGAAAAGGAGTAGAGGAAAGGAAGCTAGGGAAGGAGGAATGGAAAGTGTAAGACCAAGAAATTAAGCTCGAAAAAGAGGAAAGGTAGCTAGGAAAATATAGGAGGAAAGGTAGCTAGGAAAATATAGGAGGAAAGGTAGCTAGGAAAGCAAAGGAGGGGAGGAAGGGAAGGAAAGAGAGAAAACAAATTAAAGCTACAAAAGGAAAGGAAACTAAGGAAGGAGGAGAGGAAAGGAAGTTAGGGAAAGAAAGGGTACAAGAAAATCAGTAAAGAAAGCTAGGAAATGAGGTTCAGGATCGAGAAAAGAAGGAGAAAAAGCTAAGGAAGATAGGAAAGACCAAGAAAAGGAAGTTATTAAGAAAGGAGGAATGGAAACCAGAAAGTAGACGAGTAAAGGAAATTAGGTAAGAAAGCTAGGAAATGTGGAACGGATCTAGAAACAGAGGAGAGGAAAGGAATCTATGTAAGGAAAGGGAGCCAGAAAAGGAGGAGAGGTGGCTAGGAAAGGAGGAAAGGAACACAAATAAGAAAGGATAGGAGGAAAGAGAGCTAGGAAAGCAAATGAGCAGAGGAGAATAAGGAATGGGAGGAACGGAAGCTAGGAAAGAAGGAATGGAAGACAGGAAAGACAAAGGAAAGGAAGGTAGGAAAGGATAGAATGAAAGGGAGCTATGAAAGGAAGCTAAGGAAGGAGGAAAGGAAGTAAAGGGTTCAAGGAAAGGAAGCTAGGATACCAAACAGATGCATTTCTAAAAGTCATTGTGATAAATTCATTTTTACCTTCTTTTTTATGAGAACTGAGGATGTCCTAATCTGAAGTCAGTATCTTAAATCTGCACAAACCTGTAAAAAAACAGTCAAATATGTGAGGTCACTCACAAATAAAGTCAGCGGCGCAACAGGCACATTTGAATAACCTCACAAGACTAATGCAATTCAAGAAGATGGAATATACAAGTCACAAATGTTGTGATTGTCGTGTCTTTACTATCATTAACTTATAGTTTTTATCAAAGATTCTCTGTAATTAGTTACTGCGCGATCAACTGATTAATCACATAACTAATTAACTAGGAAGTCGGGGCACCAAGGAAAAATATTCAGATTACAAAGTTATCATTTCCTAAAATAACTTTTCAGACATTTTATCTGATTAATTAGTCTTCGAATTAATGAATTATTTACTGTACCTCACGTTAGTCTCATTCCAAACGTCATAAATTGTTGGTTATCTGCACGAACCCAGTCTTCACTATGAGTCATCCATACATCAATTGTCTTAAATCATTCATTTATTACTAACTAAGTAATTCACAGAAATGCATAAACAAATAAACAAGGTAAATGTGGTTACATGAAATGATAGGAGAATGTGCCCTAGTGAGCTAAACCGGTATGGCGGCTTGTTAGACAAAGGGGAAGTTGCGGTCGACTAAGAAGTCACTACAGAGTGATAATTATAACAATTAAAATGCTAATCCTTTACACATGAACTCTCACTCATTCGGGAACAATTGCAATCGATATATATATTTATGATCAGTTTGTCGTCTTGATCGCTGGTGAAAGGTTTGTCTTTCGTAGAATTGTCCGTCTCTCTCCCCCTCTCTCTCTCTCTCTCTCTCTCTCTCTCTCTCTCTGTCTTGGTTAGAGGGGATAGTTCAAAGTGACATTCGTTATAGAATGGATGTTTCGGCGGTTGTCGTTCTTCGCGTTCAATGATACCGAATTCCTAGCTGCAGACCAGTAATTAATATCAAAGACTTATTCTCATTCTGTCAGTATCGATAGTCTAAGAGCTTAACCACGTGGTATGGTTAAAAGATTCAACATGGTCTGCAACCTTTAGCCATCTCGTAATTGAGGTAAACTCGGTCTGCTGATAATTTCTCAAAGTTGGGTTTTATTCGGAATGGCAGAAAAGGGTTGTCCCAGGATGTCTGACCCCTAACTGGGCTCAGGGGCGGTCCTCTGATTTAGTTCAAATCAAAAGGGAATTGTATTTTTCTTCATTAAACAGTCCACAATCATATTACACAATTATACAAACAGTATCATACTCACTCATTCCTCTTAAACAACAATTAGATGTAAACCTCATATCTGAGGCTATTATATAAACAGCGTTATGGTAATGTGGCCACACCGTCTCCCATGAACTTCCTCAAGTTGTGACAAATGGACCAGTTCGTAGCTGGATTCTTCACCGATCTTTTACACTTTCTCCGGAACATGAAATGTGTTCGTACCTCAAGTTCTGTGAGGTGGAAGGATTTCCTTTGTCCTCTATGAAAGTGTACCCTCTCTAATACTGTGTGTCCATGAGGTCTTCTCAGGAATTTATGACCTCTGACCACAGCAGCCTAGTTGAAGGAGGCAAAGGGGGGAGGCAGAGGGAGAGTGGGATGGGGTTGCTATACCCAAAGAGGCCAACGTCATGACATCATATTTACAAAATCTGAAACTGTAAGTATATCGGAGAGCTCCCTGACCATATTGTGGCTTCCCTTGCTGATGGTGTTGCTGCAGTTTCCCAGCAATCCAAGGTTGGATCCTTAACATAACACAAGGACTTAATTATCACCATGTGGAAATGTTCCCCTTTATAAGGACCTTACCCAGTCACCCTGTCATAATTGTACCAACCCCTGACACCACATGTAGATTCACAGCTGGCCAGTTCTCAGTAATGTCTCTTAACCAAACCTTATATAGTTTTCAATGTCTCTTAACCAAACTGTATAGGGTTCTCAGAAATGTCTCTAAACCAAACTGTATAGGGTTCTCAATGATGTCTCCAAACCAAACTGTATAGGGTTCTCAGTAATATCTCTAAACCAAACTGTATAGGGTTCTCCAGTAATGTCTCTAAACCAAACTGTATAGGGTTCTCAGTAATATCTCTAAACCAAACTGTATAGGGTTCTCCAGTAATGTCTCTAAACCAAACTGTATAGGGTTCTCAGTGAGGTCTCTAAACCAAACTGTATAGGGTTCTCAGTAATGTCTCTAAACCAAACTGTATAGGGTTCTCCAGTAATGTCTCTAAACCAAACTGTATAGGGTTCTCAGTGAGGTCTCTAAACCAAACTGTATAGGGTTCTCAGTGAGGTCTCTAAACCAAACTGTATAGTGTTCTCAGTGAGGTCTCTAAACCAAACTGTATAGGGTTCTCAGTGAGGTCTCTAAACCAAACTGTATAGGGTTCTCCAGTAATGTCTCTAAACCAAACTGTATAGGGTTCTCAGTGAGGTCTCTAAACCAAACTGTATAGGGTTCTCAGTGAGGTCTCTAAACCAAACTGTATAGGGTTCTCAGTAATATCTCTTAACCAAACTGTATAGTGTTCTCAGTAATGTCTCTTAACCAAACTGTATAGGGTTCTCCAGTAATGTCTCTAAACCAAACTGTATAGGGTTCTCAGTGAGGTCTCTAAACCAAACTGTATAGGGTTCTCAGTGAGGTCTCTAAACCAAACTGTATAGGGTTCTCCAGTAATGTCTCTAAACCAAACTGTATAGGGTTCTCAGTGAGGTCTCTAAACCAAACTGTAAAGGGTTTTGTGTAACATACGGTCAAAAGTGTTGTATTTATCTGATAAGCTGATTATGAATGAAGGCCAAACCTTAGAATACATTTTTTTTATATTAAGCTCAGGTTTAATCACAATATTGGTCTACTGTAAAGGTAAATGTTGAACGGTAAAAATCTTTGAGGTAAAATCTATGTTTGAGTCCCAAATGGCACCCTATATAGAGCACTACTGGTCAAAAGTAGTTCACTATAGAGTGAATAGGGTGTAATGTGGGACTAAGCCTTTACACACTACAGTTATATCACTCACTCTGTGGCGCCACATACAAACACTGTCTCTGGCTTCAATAGAAGCCTCTTCCAATGCTGTGAAGTGCTGAAATCCATCAGTAAAGCTACAAATGTATAATCACTGACAAATATTTAGACAGTTCAGGGTTCCTGCACCAGGAAGCATTCCAAACTATGGGCTCCATCTGTAACTGTGGTGGAACAGGTCACCAGGTGGTCGTCAGCTGACACATCTCCACACCTCCAGCTCCAGGTTGTCTTTGACCTCCACATCATTGCAGATGAACTTGTTACTCCAGGCAGGGTCAGAATAGTTGTTAATGATTTCAGAAACAAAGCAGCTGTTGTGAAAATATAGAATGTATCTTCAAAATAAATAGTCTGTGAATATGCCCATGTAGTTTCACTGACATGTCAGGATCCAACAGCAAATGAGTCATCATTAACAAAAACAAAAGATGTGACCTGGCCAAGATAAAGCAAAGCAGTGCGACAAAACAACACAGAGTTACACATAGGATAAACAAAAGTACAGTCAATAACACAACAGAAAAATCTACATACAGTGTGTGCAAACGGAGTAAGGAGGTAAGGCAATAAATAGGCCATAGTTGCAAAGTAATTACAATTTAGCAGTTTGCTGGGTAGAGTGTTGGAGGCTGTTTTGCAAATGCCATGCCAAAGTCGAGGATCGGTAGGATAGTCAGTTTTACAAGGATATGTTTGGCAATGTAAGTGAAGGAAGTTTTGTTGAGAAATACGAAGCCGATTCTATATTTAATTTGGGATTGGAGATGCTTAATACGAGCCTGGAAGGAGAGTTTACAGTCAAGCCATACACCTAGGTATTTGTAGTTGTCCACATATTCTAAGTCAGAACCGTCCAGAGTAGTGATGCTGGTCGGGCGGGAGGGTGAGGGCAGCGATGGTTGAAGATCATGCATTTAGTTTTACAAGCGTTTAAGAGCAGTTGGAGGCCACGGAAGGAGAGTTGTATGCCATTGAAACTCGTTTGGAGGTTTGTTAACACAGTGTCCAAAGAAGATTCCAGATGTAAACAGAATGGTGTCATCTGCGTAGAGGTGGATAAAGTAATCAAGAGTGTCACGGCAGATTTCCTCCTCTTCGTCTGAAGAGGAGTAAGGATCGGCCCAAGATGCGGCATGGTAAGTGTTCGTCATTTAAATGGAAAAACTGAACACTACAAAACAACAAAATGACGCTAATGAACCACTATGCTAACAAGCAACATAACATAGACAATCACCCACAACCCACAAAACAGGCTACCTAAATATGGTTCCCAATCAGAGACAACAACTAACACCTGCCTCTGATTGAGATCCATATCAGGCCAAACACAGAAACAGACAAACTAGACATACAACATAGAATGCCTACTCAGATCACACCCTGACCAAACAAAACATAGAAACATACAAAGCAAACTATGGTCATGGCGTGACAAAGAGCGACATTATTGATACAGTTGAAGTCAGAAGTTTACATACACCTTAGTCAAATACATTTAAACTCAGTTTCACAAATTCTGACATTTAATCTTAGTAAAAAATTCCCTGTTTTAGGTCAGTTAGGATCACCACTTTATTTTAAGAATGTGAAATGTCAGAATAATAGTAGAAAGAATGATTTAATTCAGCTTTTATTTCTTTCATCACATTCCCAGTGGGTCAGAAGTGTACATACACTCAATTAGTATTTAGTAGCATTGCCTTTAAATTGTTTAACTTGGGTCAAACGTTTCGGGTAGCCACAGTAAGTTGGAGAAATTTTGGCCCATTCCTCCTGACAGAGCTGGTGTAACTGAGTCAGGTTTGTAGGCCTCTTTGCTCGCATATGCTTTTTCAGTTCTGCCCACAAATTGTGTATAGGATTGAGGTCTGGGCTTCGTGAAGGCCACTCCAATACCTTGACTTTGTTGTCCTTAAGCCATTCTGCAACAACTTTGGAAGTATGCTTGGGGTCATTGTCCATTTGGAAGACCCATTTGCGACCAAGCTTTAACTTACCGACTGATGTCTTGAGAGGTTAATTCAATATATCCACTGATTTTTCCGTCCTCATGATGCCATCTATTTTGTGAGGTGCACCAGTCCTTCCTGCAGCAAAGCACTCCCACAACATGATGCTGCCACTCCTGTGCTTCACGGTTGGGATGGTGTTCTTTTGCTTGCAAGCCTCCCCCTTTTTCCTCCAAACATAACGATTGTCATTATTGCCAAACAGTTTTATTTTTGTTTTATCAGACTAGAGGACATTTCTCCAAAAAGTATGATCTTTGTCCCCATATGTTCTTGAGACCGTCAATGCTACAATGCTGTAGGCTAGTTGAGAACACCTTTATTTAACCAGGTAGGCTAGTTGAGAACACCTTTATTTAACCAGGTAGGCTAGTTGAGAACAAGTTCTCATTTGCAACTGCGACCTGGCCAAGATAAAGCATAGCAGTGTGAGCAGACAACAAAGAGTTACACATGGAGTAAACAATTAACAAGTCAATAACACAGTAGAAACCAAAGGGGGAGTCTATTAACAATGTGTGCAAAAGGCATGAGGAGGTAGGCAAATAATTACAATTTTGCAGATTAACACTGGAGTGATGAATGATCAGATGGTCATGTACAGGTAGAGATATTGGTGTGCAAAAGAGCAGAAAAGTAAATAAATAAAAACAGTATGGGGATGAGGTAGGTGAAAAAGGGTGGGCTATTTACCAATAGACTATGTACAGCTGCAGCGATCGGTTAGCTGCTCAGATAGCTGATGTTTGAAGTTGGTGAGGGAGATAAAAGTCTCCAACTTCAGCGATTTTTGCAATTCGTTCCAGTCACAGGCAGCAGAGTACTGGAACGAAAGGCGGCCAAATGAGGTGTTGGCTTTAGGGATGATCAGTGAGATACACCTGCTGGAGCGCGTGCTACGGATGGGTGTTGCCATCGTGACCAGTGAGCTGAGATAAGGCGGAGAATGTGGAGAATGAACAGAGTGTATCTTCTAGAACTGAATTTTATTTCATACTTAAACAATCATTTTTAACCATTACCATTACAAATAAAGACAGAGAGGACAGAAAAAGAAGCCCCCTGATACAGAGAAAAATAAATCATCGTGTTAAAAAAAGACCAGAAAAATATCTTTACAAGGTAAAGAAGAAAATCCAATTTTTGAACTTTTACTTCTAAAGAGAGCCAACCATTACAGATTAAACTCAAATAAAACATAGTAGTTAATGGCAACTTAACCTGGTAAATATGCTTCATCTCTCAGAAAACACGTACATTCTAGTTATAATTTTAAAAGATTAGTAATTAGAAACAACAATGTTATTAATGCCAATTTTTAAAGTTTCTTTGAAAACGCATAGAAATCAGACTTTAAAAACAGTGGGACGGATCCTAAAGACGTATTACATTGAAAAACTCTGAAGCAACTATCAGAAGACAAGATATGATCATTAAAAACAGAGAACAACCAGTGAAATCTTAGAAATGGTGTGTTGCGTTTATACTATTGTTCAGTGTATTTACAAGATGTTGATAGAAATCTCTCTCTCCTCTCTCTCTCTCTCTCTCTCTCTCTCTCTCTCTCTCTCTCTCTCTCTATTCAATTCAATTTGCTTTATTGGCATGACGTAACAATGTACATATTGCCAAAGCTTACATTGGATATTTACAATATGAAAATAATAAGAATCAAAATTGTCAACGGGACAACAGTAACAACAATAACAACAGTAACAACAATAACAACAGCAACAACAATATTTGAACATCTTGGCCATGTTCTGTTATAATCTCCACCCGGCACAGCCAGAAGAGGACCGGCCACCCCACATAGCCTGGTTCCTCTCGAGGTTTCTTCCTAGGTTTTGGCCTTTCTAGGGAGTTTTTCCTAGCCACCGTGCTTCTACACCTGCATTGCTTGCTGTTTGGGGTTTTAGGCTGGGTTTCTGTACATCAGCTGATGTACGAAGGGCTATATAAATAACTTTGATTTGATTTGACAACAGTAACAACAATATCCAAGGGTCAAAATAGCCATACATTGAACAATAACAATGAGCATACAGTAGAGGACATATGCAGATTGATTGGTGTGTCAGACACTGTCCCTCATCTTATGGCAGGCAGCAATGTCGTACGCTGCCAACCCACAGCTCTCTGCGTTCTCACCCAACAGGACGAGTAGCCTACTCTCATCAGAGAGGTCATTGAAATTTGGGGAAATTACACTCTAATTGTTTTATATTTTTGACATCTTGTCAGGAAATGCAGCTCCGTCTCAGGTTCTGCTGTTGTGCAGTGGTTGCACAGCCTTTCCTCTACAGGGAGCCAGGTTTTCCCGTGTCTACCCTTCTCAATGGCAAGGCTGTGCTCACTGTGTGTCCTGGTAAGTCAAGGTGTATGGTCTCAGTGCCAGGAATCTTAAATGTGATTTATGGTCAACACAATCCTGTCTCAGAGCTCTACGGACAATTTTTTCGACCTTTGGCTTGGTTTTTGCTCTGACATACACAGTCAACTGTGGGACTTTATATAGACAGGGGTGTGCCTTTCCAAATCATGTCCAATGAAATGAATTGACCACAGTTGGACTACAATTAAGTTGTAGAAACATCTCAAGGATGATCAATGGAAACAGGATGCACCTGAGATGAATTTCGAGTCTCATAGCAGAGTCTGAGGTATTTCTGTTTTAGATTTTTAATACATTTGCTAAAATGTTTTTAAAAAATCTGTTTTCACTTTGTCATTATGGGGTAATGTGTGTCGATTGACGAGAAAAAAAGTTTAGTGAATTTGAGAATAAGGCCGTAAAATAACAAAATAGAGAAAAAGTCAAAGGGTCTGAATACTTTCTGAATGCACTGTATATAATGATTAGTGGTATTACTGATTAATTGCAGATTCTATACAGTACTGTTTACCGTGTCCACCCTTAGCAATGTCCTCTCCCTCACCTAACTGTTGATTCACTGGGCTGGCCTTTTGACATTATCTGGAATACAATTTGCTCAATCAGCACTTCAGATAGTATGAGAATTTGTTGTTACACCTTATAGGCTGAAATACGTCTTGTTGTAATATAAGGTGTGTTCTCATTGGGTCCTACATACCACCTGTGGGTCATCATACCACCTAAAGGGTGTGGGGGGGCTGAGATCTTTATAAACAGCTAGATGGCACAGTAAGGACCATCAGCAGTTGGGTGACTAGAGGAAGACAGACGTCCAGCTCGACTATCCAGGTAAGACATGATCTTAGTCTTCCACCTCTCTCTCTCTCTCTCTCTCAAATCAAATCAAATCAAATCAAATGTATTTATATAGCCCTTCGTACATCAGCTGATATCTCAAAGTGCTGCACTCTCTCTCTCTCTCTCTCTCTCTCTCTCTCTCTCTCGCTCTCT
Organism: Oncorhynchus kisutch; assembly: GCF_002021735.2. Lineage (NCBI taxonomy): Eukaryota > Metazoa > Chordata > Actinopteri > Salmoniformes > Salmonidae > Oncorhynchus > Oncorhynchus kisutch. The sequence goes on from NC_034181.2 coordinate 9,267,288, forward strand.
CTCTCTCTCTCTCTCTCTCTCTCTCTATCTCTATCTCTATCTCTTTGTGTGGGCATCCATCTTACCTTTGTTATCTCTGTAGACTGTGGCTGGGATTCAGTTGATTGCAGACAGTAAGGGGCTTTCCAAAAAGTGCATTTAGATAAAAATTGATTGTCAGTTTGGTTGAGTACACTGGATGACTTCTCAGCCAGGTTTGCTGTCAGAACTCAATGTGTAAAACCATGGGACTGACAGTTTCTAGCCTTTTGCCGCCTCCTCTGGGGCAGGCTAGCAGGGTAGCCTAGTGGTTAGAGCGTTGGACTAGTAACCGGAAGGTTGCAAGTTCAAACCAACGGGCTGACAAAATCTGCCCTTGAACAGGCAGTTAACCCACTGTTCCTAGGCCGTCATTGAAAATAATAATTTGTTCTTAACTGACTTGCCTAGTTAAATAAAGGTAAAGTAAAAAATAATTTAACAAATCCAGGATACGCTGGTGGGTAAATCAAACACACTTCTGAAAAGCCACTATCTGCAATTGAATAAGGGCCTGTATTTCTGCTGATTCAAGGTTGTTCTGGTGTCTTCCATTTATTGATCTCTCTCTCTTCCTCCACTGACTAATCTCTTTACACTGATCATATATCCTGATCTTTTAACTCTATTTTTTACTCCTGTCAGAATACAGTTTGTAGTGTTAGTTTCAAACTCTAATGGACATGTTTATACCTTCCTCTCCTCTCCCCTCCCTTCATCTCCTCTCTCTCTGACAGTGTACCATGGCCTCTCTCTCTCTGTACCTGGGACTGCTGGTGCTATGCACCCTGGCTCTTGTACACTGTGACCTGAATGGCGGCCCCGTCAGAGTGTATGATATTCGTGCCTCCAACCTGAAACGATGGCTATTCATAAAACCAAGCCCTTACGTCAAGGTGAATTTATTAATTTATTTCAACTTTATTTAACCAGATCAGTCAGTTAACAAAACATTGTTATTTACAACAACAAACTGTCAGGTGGGGAGATAAAACTGAAGTACAGTGATGTTACAGACAGGACAGACATCATAACACAGAAGGACAGAGAGACAGCAATAATCAAACAGTAAACAGTAGACAGTCAGCTGTCATTTGTTTGGATATTGAGTAGGCAACAGTGACATGTGACCAAGAAAATGTCAGTGATTGGCTTGTTACTTGTTAGGTGAAGTAATAGTAAAAGAAAAATGAACAAACAATCAAATGAATTCATTAATTATAATATACATATACTGGTTCCTCATTCAAGTGAGACAACTGTACATACATTAGCAATAATTTAGTATATAAAACCTCTCTAACAAAGTGCAGGGTGCCAAATTCAAACAGGTTTCTAAATATTTAACATTCTTGAAAATACACATGCAATGTGTCAAAATAAAGCTTCTTGTTAATCCAGCCGCGTTGTCAGATTTCAAAAAGGCTTTACGGCGAAAGCAAACCATACGATTATCTGAGGACAGCACCCCACCATACAAATGCATAGCAATCATTTTCAACCAGGTAGGTGGCGAGACAAAAGTCAGAAATAACTATATAATTCATGCCTTACCTTTGAAGATCTTCTTCTGTTGGCACTCCAAAATGTCCCAGAAACATCACAAATGGTCCTTTTGTTTGATAAACTCCTTTTTTATATCCCAAAAACTGTCAAGTTCTTTGGCGCGTTTGATTCAGAAAAACACCGGTTCCAACTCGCCCAACATGACTACAAATGATCTAATAAGTTACCTGTAAACTTAGTTGAAACATTTCAATCAACTTTCCTAATCCACCCTAAGGTATCTTAAAATGTAAATAATCAATACAATTTAAGACGGAAAATACTGTGTTCAATAGCAAAAAAAAATCTGGGTGGAGCAAGTTACAGGTCTCGCGCCCAAAACAAAAGAGTCCACTTGGCTTGACTCTCATTCTGATTAGCCGTACTTCTTCATTTCTCAAAGGAAAAACATCAACCAATTTCTAACGACTGTTGACATCTAGTGGAAGCCATAGGAACTGCAACCAGGTGCCTCATAAATCTAGTTTACCATAGAAATCAAATTGAAAACACAGTGAACTCAAAAATATATATAATCCTGGATGGTTTGTTCTCGGGGTTTTCCCTGACAAATAAGTTCTGTTATACTCACACACATAATTTAGAGTGTTTTCTATCCAAATATACCAATTATATGCATATCCTAGCTTCTGGGCCTGAGTAGCAGGCAGTTTACTTTGGGCACGCTTTTCATCCGGACGTCAAAATACCACCCCCTATCCCAAATCATAATTAAAAAAAAGTTTAATAAAGTCTACTGACAACATTATCTTCCTTAGGTGTGGTGCGGTTCATCCTTTCATGGCAAGAGCAACACTCTGGAGGATCAGGAAAACCCCATCTGGGCCGACCAGTTCAACTTTGCTAACATCCTTCCCAACTCTGTCCTGACAGTGGAGGTGAGTTTCCCACCTTACTATGCAAAGCGTTTTGAGCACTGGAAAATCACTATGTAAATCCCATCAATTATTATTACGATGATGAAGATGATGATGATGAGGAGGAGGAAGATTATTATGATGATTTTTACTATTATTGTTATTATGATGATTATTATTATTAGGTGTGGGATGATGTCGTCGGACTAGATCACCACATGGGAACCTGCAAAATCACCATCCGCCCGGGAACACACAGTGAGATCTGCCAGCTGAAGAGAGGCACCGTCTACTACTCCTACAGCTATGGCTACAGTCACTAGATGGAACAGTTTGATGATTAGATTGTAACCTATGACCTTTGTCACCCTTTCACTCATGTATTAACTTCCTTATAGCATTAAAAAAATGTCCTTCATAGCAAGATGTTCTCAGTCGGTCTTAATCATGTTTCTGAATTGTTTTATTTCTCAGAAGATGCTTTAGAAGATGGTACACAGCATATTAAAATAGTTAATCACTATTTCTACTAGATTTGAGATCTTATGTCAAAACCTTTAACCATTCGACATTTACCTTTTACAGTGTCACGACATCACAACTCTCTCTCTTCACTGCCATGGAGTGGAGAGAGAGAGAGACCGTGTAGAACAAAGACATTATTCTTCCCAAAACTCCTAATCCCCGAAATTGGGGAATTAAACACTATTTATATTTTTGAGAATGTGGGAATAGTTGTAGACACTTAAGCATTTCCCAGTTTAGGTCACCTAACGGAACGAACTCTGAAGCTAGATGGGGGGCAATCAATACACATATGGTGTCCAGGGCACAGCTGGAAATACTTATTTCTGGAGAGAATAATTTTTCAAATTAGAAGTTCGAACTGTTTGGGCATAGACCTGGAAAGTGTAACAGAACTTTGCAGGCTGTCTCTGCAGTAGATTGCAACTCCTCCCCCTTTGGCAGTTCTATCTTGACGGAATATTTTGTAGTTGGGGGTGGAAATCTCAGAAATTTTGGTGGCCTTCCAAAGCCAGGATTCAGACACGGCTAGGACATCAGGGTTGGCGGAGTGTGCTAAAGCAGTGAGTAAAACAAACTTAGGGAGGAGGCGTCTGATGTTAACATGCATGAAACCAAGGTTTTTACGGTTACAGAAGTCAACAAATGAGAGTGCCTGGGGACATGCAGGGCCTAGGTTAACCTCAACATCACCCGATGAACAGAGGAGGAGTAGGATGAGGGTACGGCTAAAGGCTATCAAACTGGTCATCTAGTGCATTGGGTACAGAAAATAGAAGGAGCAGATTTCTGGGCGTGGTAGAATAGATTAGAATAGGGTATGGTAGGGTGGTACAGTGTACCCCCAATTCCGGTGAAATTGCAGAGTGCCAAATTCAAAATACAAATATAGTCAAATTAAACATTCAGAAAAACAGAAGTGTTAGACATTGGTTTAAAGATGAACTTCTTGTTAATCCAGCCGCTGTGTCAGATTTCAAAAAGGCTTTACGGCGAAAGCATACCATGCGAATATTTGAGGACAGTGCCCCGCATACAAAAGCATTTTACAACCAAGTAAAGGAGTTACAAAAGTCAGAAATAGCGATAAAATGTATCACTTACCTTTGAAGATCTTCATATGGTTTTAGACACAAGAGTCCCTGTTACACAATACATTTTTGTTCAATAAAGTCCCTCTTTATATCCCAAAACTCTGTTTTGTTGGCACGTTTTGTTCAGTAATCCACTGGCTCAAAGGCAGACATGACATGCAGACGAATACATCCTAATAGTACCAGTAAAGTTCGTCGAAACATGTCAAACAACGTTTATAATTAATCCTCAGGTTGTCTATAGTCTAAATAATCTACAATATTTAACCCGGACAATAGCGTCTTCAATAGAAAGGAAAAACAACGAACGGTGCGAAATCGGTCACGCGTGAAAACTAGCTCTGGTTCATTCTACAGTCCACGTACATAGAAAATGGTCTCATTCTTCCTCATTTTTCAGAATACAAGCCTGAAACAATGTCTAAAGACTGTTGACATCTAGTGGAAGCCATAGGAACTGCAATCTGGGTCCTAACCATTTAGATACTGTATAGGCATTCAATAGAAAAGTACCCATATCAAAAATATCCCACATATGGATTGTCCTTAGGTTTTCGCCTGCCATATCAGTTCTGTTATACTCACATATATTATTTTAACAGTTTTGGAAACTTTAGAGTGTTTTCTATCCAATACTACCATGCATATGCATATCCTAGCTTCTGGGCCTGAGTCACAGGCAGTTTACATTGGGCACCTCATTCATCCAAAATTCTAAGTACTGCCCCCTACCCAAGAGACGTTATGCTAGGTGAGGTCACACCATGTGTGGGAGGTGTTAGATAATGGTCCAGTAATGGAGTCCTCTGGAGTAATGGTGGAGAAGAGCAGTCCTGATATGCTCAGGGTTGATATCAGGCTGTGCAGACTGGCGTTGTGCAGACTGGCGGGTATTGTCCAGGGTAAAAGCGGCTGGTGTCTGAGCAAGAGGTAAATGCCGCTAGCAGTGGCTAACAATGACTAAATAGCTAGTAGCTAATTAGCTGGTTAGCATCTGATGGCTATCTTCTGATGGAGGTTCTAGCTATAAGGTCTAAAAATAGCGGATCCGTAACACCTTGGGTGAGACGGTTTGCCGGAAGGTATATTTAATTTAAAAAAATGGAAAAAGAGAGATTGAAATATATACAACAAAAAAGATGAAAAAAATACTATTTACATGGGAAAACGACAAACACGTCTGCAATGCTACGCCATCTTGGACACTCTAGACCCCACAAGTCCCCACAAGAATAGTAAACCAACAAAAATTTGACTAACTAAGGCCATTTTGTTAGTCCCCACAAGGTCAAATGCTATTTCTTGGGGATTTAGGGTTAAGGTTAGAATTAGGGTTAGGGTTAAGAGATAGGGTTAGTTTAAGGGTTATAACCTAGGGGTAGGTTTAAGGTTAAGGTTATGGGTTATGGAAAATAGGATTTTGAATGGGACTGATTGTATGTCCCCACAAGGTTAGCTGCGCCAGTCTGTCTGTGTGTGTCTGTGTGGGTGAGAGGGTGAGAGGGTGTGAGTGCGTGTATATGTGGGTTCAGTGAATTCGGAAAGTATTCAGACCCCTTTACTTTTTCCACATTTTGTTACATTACAACCATATTCTAAAATGTACTAAATCTTGTAGTTTTGTACTTTTTCTCCTCATCAATCCACACAATACCCCATAATGACAAAGCAACAACAGTTTTTTGGAAGTTTGAGCAAATTTACAAAAGTATTAAAAACTGAAATATCACAATTACATACTTTACTCAGTACTTTGTTGAAGTACTTTTGGAAGCGATTACAGCATCGAGTCTTCTTGGATATGATGCTACAAGTTTGGCACACCTGTATTTGGGGAGTTTCTTCCTTTCTTCTCTGCAGATCCTCTGCAGCTCTGTCAGGTTGGATGGGGAGAGTTGCAGCACGGCTATTTTTAAATCAAAATCTAATTTATTTATATAGCCCTTCTGACCAGCTGATACAGTGGGGAGAACAAGTATTTGAGACACTGACGATTTTGCAGGTTTTCCTACTTACAAAGCATGTAGAGGTCTGCAATTTTTATCATAGGTACACTTCAACTGTGAGAGACAAAAATCCAGAAAATCACATTGTATGGTTTTTAAGTAATTAATTTTCATGGCTAACTTGAAGGTCCTGAGCACTCTGCAGCAGGTTTTCAACAAGGATCTCTCTGTACTTTTCTCTGTTCATCTTTCACTCAACCTGACTATTCTCCCAGTCCCTGCCGCTGAAAAACATCCCCACAGCATGATGCTGCCACCATCATGTTTCCCCTTAGGGATGGTGCCAGGTTTCCTCCAGATGTGGCACTTGGCATTCATGCCAAAGAGTTCAATCTTGGTTTCATCAGACCAGATAATCTTGTTTCTCATGGTCTGAGAGTCTTTAGTTGCCTTTTGGCAAACTCCAAGTGGGCTGTCATGTGCATTTTACTGAGGAGTGGTTTCCGTCTGGCCACTTTACCATAAAGGCCTGATTGGTGGAGTGCTGCAGAGATGGTTGTCCTTCTGGAAGGTTCTCCCATCTCCACAGAAGAACTCTGGAGCCCTGTCAGAGTGACCCTTGGGTTCTTGGTCACCTCACTGACCAAGGCCCTTCTCCCCAGATTGCTCAGTTTGGCCGGGCAGCCAGCTCTAGGAGTCTTGGTGGTTCCAAACTTCTTGATGGAGTCCCCTGTGTTCTGGGAGACCGTCAGTGCTGCAGAATTTTTGTTGGTACCCTTTGCCAGATCTGTGCCTCGACACAATCCTGTCTCTGAGCGCTACGGACAATTCCAATTTCGAGTCCCATAGCAAAGTGTTGTGGCTGCTTCGTGCTGTTGTCTGTGCCCGATAATATTTGTATCCTGTATTGTGCTGCTACCATGTTGTGTTGCTGCCATGTTGTGTTGATACCATGCTTTGTCGTCATGTGATTCTGCCATGCTATGTTGTTACTACAGAAAATACCATTTATAGACAAAATGTGGAGAATGAACAGAGTGTATCTTCTAGAACTGAATTTTATTTAATACTTAAACAATCATTTTTAACCATTACCATTACAAATAAAGACAGAGAGGACAGAAAAAGCAGCCCCCTGATACAGAGAAAAATAAATCATTGTGTTAAAAAAAGACCAGAAAAATATCTTTACAAGGTAAAGAAGAAAATACCATTTTATAATAAAACATAGTAGTTAATGGCAACTTAACCTGGTAAATATGCTTCATCTCTCAGAAAACACGTACATTCTAGTTATAATTTTAAAAGATTAGTAATTAGAAACAACAATGTTATTAATGCCAATTTTAAAAGTTTCTTTGAAAACGTATAGAAATCAGACTTTAAAAACAGTGGGACGGATCCTAAAGACGTTTTACATTGAACAACTCTGAAGCAACTATCAGAAGACAAGATATTTTCATTAAAAACAGAGAACAACCAGTGAAATCTTAGAAATGGTGTGTTGCATTTATACTATTGTTCAGTGTATTTACAAGATGTTGATAGAAATATCTCTCTCTCTCTCTCTCTCTCTCTCTCTCTCTCTCTCTCTCTCTCTCTCTCTCACTTGCTCTCTCTCCCACTTGCTCTCTCTCTCTGTCTCTCTCTCTCTTTCTCTCTCTCCCTTCTCTCTCTCTGTCTCTCTCTCTCTCTCTCTCTCTCTCTCTCTCTCTCTCTCTCTCTCTCTGTCTCTCTCTCTCTCTCTCTCTCTCTCTCTCCCTTCTCTCACTTGCTCTCTCTCCCACTTGCTCTCTCTCTCTGTCTCTCTCTCTCTTTCTCTCTCTCCCTTCTCTCTCTCTGTCTCTCTCTCTCTCTCTCTCTCTCTCTCTCTCTCTCTCTCTCTCTCTCTCTCTCTCTCTCTCTCTCTCTCTCTCTCTCTCTGTCTCTCTCTCTCTCTCTCTCTCTCTCTCTCTCTCTCTCTCTCTCTCTCTCACTTGCTCTCTCTCCCACTTGCTCTCTCTCTCTGTCTCTCTCTCTCTTTCTCTCTCTCTCTCTCTCTCTCTCTCTCTCTCTCTCTCTCTCTCTCTCTCTCTCTCTCTCTCTGTCTCTCTCTCTCTCTCTCTCTCTCTCTCTCTCTCACTTGCTCTCTCTCCCACTTGCTCTCTCTCTCTGTCTCTCTCTCTCTTTCTCTCTCTCCCTTCTCTCTCTCTCTCCCACTCTCTCTCTCTCCCGTCTCTCTCGCTCTGTCTCTCTCGCTCTGTCTCTTTCGCTCTGTCTCTCTCACTCTCAGAAATGGTTGCATGTTGTGTTTATTTTTTGTTCAGTATATTTAAAACATTTTGATAGAAATCTCTCTCTCTCTCACTCTCACTCTTACTCTCACTCCTACTCTCACTCTCACTCTCACTCTCACTCTCACTCTCACTCTCACTCTCAATTCAATTCAATTTGCTTTATTGGCATGACGTAACAATGTACATATTGCCAAAGCTTACATTGGATATTTACAATATGAAAATAATAAGAATCAAAATTGTCAACGGGACAACAGTAACCACAGTAACAACAGTAACAACAGTAACAACAATATCAACAGTAACAACAATATCAACAGTAACAACAGTAACAACAGTAACAACAGTAACAACAATAACAACAGTAACAACAGTAACAACAATAACAACAGTAACAACAGTAACAACAGTAACCACAGTAACAACAGTAACAACAGTAACAACAGTAACAACAATAACAACAGTAACAACCGTAACAACAATATCAACAGTAACATCAGTAACAACAGTAACAACAGTAACAACAATAACAACAGTAACAACAGTGACAACAGTAACAACAGTAACAACAATTTCAACAGTAACAACAGTAACAACAATATCAACAGTAACAACAGTAACAACAGTAACAACAATATTTGAACATCTTGGCCATGTTCTGTTATAATCTCCACCCGGCACAGCCAGAAGAGGACCGGCCACCCCACATAGCCTGGTTCCTCTCGAGGTTTCTTCCTAGGTTTTGGCCTTTCTAGGGAGTTTTTCCTAGCCACCGTGCTTCTACACCTGCATTGCTTGCTGTTTGGGGTTTTAGGCTGGGTTTCTGTACATCAGCTGATGTACGAAGGGCTATATAAATAACTTTGATTTGATTTGAACAATATCCAAGGGTCAAAATAGCCATACATTGAACAATAACAATGAGCATACAGTAGAGGACATATGCAGGTTGATTGGTCTGTCAGACACTGTCCCTCATCTTATGGCAGGCAGCAATGTAGTGCGCTGCCAACCCACAGCTCTCTGCGTTCTCACCCAACAGGACGAGTAGCCTATTCTCATCAGAGAGGTCATTGAAATTTGGGGAAATTACACTCTAATTGTTTTATATTTTTGACATCTTGTCAGAAAATGCAGCTCCGTCTCAGGTTCTGCTGTTGTACAGTGGTTGCACAGCCTTTCCTCTACAGGGAGCCAGGTTTTCCTGTGTCTACCCTTCTCAATGGCAAGGCTGTGCTCACTGAGCCTGTACTTTGTCAAGGTTTGCCTAAGGTTTTGATTAGTAAACATGGTCAAATAAATAGCCACTGTCTCTCTCTGTCTTAGTTGTCCTTCAATCCTGCCCTTGCTGTGAGCCATGTCCTCCTCTCTCTCTCATAGTTGTCCTTCTTCAATCCTGCCCTTGCTGTGAGCCATGTCCTCCTCTCTCTCTCATAGTTGTCCTTCTTCAATCCTGCCCTTGCTGTGAACCATGTCCTCCCCTCTCTCTCTCTTTGTCCTTGGGCCTGCTGCTGATGTGTGTCCTGTTAAGTCAAGGTGTATGGTCTCAGTGCCAGGAATCTTAAATGTGATTTATGGTCAACACAATCCTGTCTCAGAGCTCTACGGACAATTTCTTTGACCTTTGGCTTGGTTTTTGCTCTGACATACACAGTCAACTGTGGGACTTTATATAGACAGGTGTGTGCCTTTCCAAATCATGTCCAATGAAATGAATTGACCACAGTTGGACTACAATTAAGTTGTAGAAACATCTCAAGGGTGATCAATGGAAACAGAATGCACCTGAGCTGAATTTTGAGTCTCATAGCAAAGAGTCTGAATACTTAGGCAAATTAGGTATTTCTGTTTTAGATTTTTAATACATTTGCTCAAATTAAAAAATATATATGTTTTATCTTTGTCATTATGGGGTAATGTGTGTAGATTGATGATCTTTTTTTTTTTAATGAATTTGAGAATAAGGCCGTAAAGAACAAACTAGAGAAAAAGTCAAGGGGTTTGTTTACTTTCTAAATGCACTGTATATAATGATTAGTGGTATTACTGATTAATTACAGATTCTATACAGTACTATTTACCATCTCCACCCTTAGTAATGCCCTCTCCCTCACCTAACTGTTGATTCACTGGGCTGGCCTTTTGACATTATCTGGAATAGAATTTGTTCAATCAGCACTTCAGATAGTATGAGAATTTGTTGTTACACCTTATAGGCTGAAATACGTCTCGTGGTAATATAAGGTGTGTTCTCATTGGTTAAGTAGTCTTACATACCACCTGTGGGTCATCATACCACCTGGGGGGGCTGAGATCTTTATAAACAGCTCAATGGCACAGTAAGGACCATCAGCAGTTGGGTGACTAGAGAAGACAGACGTCCAGCTCGACTATCCAGGTAAGACATGATCTTAGTCTTCCACCTCTCTCTCTCTCTCTCTCTCTCTCTCTCTCTCTCTCTCTCTCTCTGGGCATCCATCTTACCTTTGTTATCTCTGTAGACTGACAATCAGTTTTGATCTAAAATCACTTTTTTGGAAAGCCCCTTACTGTCTGCAATCAACTTTGATCAATTTAGATAAAAATTGAAAATTTAGATAAAAATGTATTGTCAGTTTGGTTGAGTACACTGGATGACTGTAAAACCATTACAGTTTCTGTATCAAGTGTCATCTCCCTCCATCCAGGATAAGCTGGTGAGTAAATCAAACACACTTCTGAAAAGCCACTATCTGCAATTGAATAAGAGCCTGTATTTCTGCTGATTCAGGATTGTTCTGGTGTCTTCCATTTATTGATCTCTCTCTCTCTCTCTCTCTCTGTCCATTGATCTCTCTCTCTTCCTCCACTGACTAATCTCTTAATACTGATCATATATCCTGATCTTTTAACTCAATTTTTTACTCCTGTCAGAATACAGTTTGTAGTGTTAGTTTCAAACTCTTATGGACATGTTTTTACCTTCCCCTCCTCTCCCCTCCCTTCATCTCCTCTCTCTCTGACAGTGTACCATGGCCTCTCTCTCTCTGTACCTGGGACTGCTGGTGCTATGCACCCTGGCTCTTGTACACTGTGACCTGAATGGCGGCCCCGTCAGAGTGTATGATATTCATGCCTCCAACCTGAAACGATGGCTATTCATAAAACCAAGCCCTTACGTCAAGGTGAATTTATTAATTTATTTCAACTTTATTTAACCAGATCAGTCAGTTAATAAATCATTGTGATGTAAAATGAGGGACTGACAGGTGGGGAGATAAAACAGAAGTACAGTGATGTTACAGACAGGACAGACATCATAACACAGAAGGACAGAGACACAGCAATAATCAAACAGTAAACAGTAGACAGTCAGCTGTCATTTTTTTGATTATCAAGTAGCCTACAGTGACATGTGACCATGAAAATGTCAGTGATTGGCTTGTTACTTGTTAGGGGAAGTAATAGTAAAAGAAAAATGAACAAACAATCAAATGAATGAATTATAATATACATATACAGGTTCCTCATTCAAGTGAGCCAACTGTACATACATTAGCAATAATTTAGTATTTAAAACCTCTCTAGGCTAGGTGGGACGGTAGCGTCCCACCTGACCAACATTCAGATAAAGTGCAGGGTGCCAAATTCAAACTACAGAAACTGTAAATATTTAACATTCTTTAAAATACACTTGCAATATGTCAAAATAAAGCTTAACTTTTTGTTAATCCAGCCGCGGTGTCAGATTTCAAAAGGCTTTACGGCGAAAGCAATCCATGCGATTATCTGAGGACAGCACCCCACAATACAAATGCATAGCAATCATTTTCAACCAGGCAGGTGGCGACACAAAAGTCAGAAATAACTATATAATTCATGCCTTACCTTTGAAGATCTTCTTCTGTTGGCACTCCAAAATGTCCCAAAAACATCACAAATGGCCCTTTTGTTCGATAAACTCCTTTTTTATATCCCCAAAAATGTCCATTTATTTGGCGCGTTTGATTCAGAAAAACACCAGTTCCAACTCGCCCAACATGACTACAAATGATTTAATAAGTTACCTGTAAACTTTGTCCAAACATTTCAAACAACTTTCCTAATCCATCCTTAGGTATCCTAAAATGTAAATAATCCATCAAATTTAAGACGGAATATACTGTGTTCAATAGCGGATAAAAGTTACATGTCGTGCACCCCAAACAAAAGAGTCCACTTGACTTGACTCTCATTCTGATTAGCCATACTTCTTCATTTCTCAAAGGAACAACATCAACCAATTTCTAACGACTGTTGACAACTAGTGGAAGCCATAGGAACTGCAACCAGGTGCCTCATAAATCTAGTTTACCATAGAAAGCTAATTGAAAACAAAGTGAACTCAAAAAAATAAACCCTGGATGGTTTATTCTAGGGGTTGCTCCTGCCAAATAAGTTATGTTATACTCACAGACATCATTTTAAAAGTTTTAGAGTCTTTAGAGTATTTTCTATCCAAATCTACCAATTATATGCATATCCTAGCTTTTGGGCCTGAGTAGAAGGTGGTTTACTTTGGGCACGCTTTTCATCCGGACGTCAAAATACCACCCCCTATCCCAAAGAAGTTTTAATGCAAAATCATACTTTTTTTAAAGTTTGAAGTCTACTGACAACATTATCTTCCTTAGGTGTGGTGCGGTTCGTCCTTTCATGGCAAGAGCAACACTCTGGAGAAACAGGAAAACCCTGTCTGGCCTGGCGAGTTCAACTTTGCTAACATCCTTCCCAACGCTGTCCTGACAGTGGAGGTGAGTTTCCCACCTTACTATGCAAAGCGTTTTGAGCACTGGAAAATCACTATGTAAATCCCATCAATTATTATTACGATGATGAAGATGATAATGATGAGGAGGAGGAAGATTATTATGATTATTTTTACTATTATTGTTATTATGATGATTATTATTATTAGGTGTGGGATGATGTCATCGGACTAGATCACCACATGGGAACCTGCAAAATCACCATCCGCCCGGGAACACACAGTGAGATCTGCCAGCTGAAGAGAGGCACCGTCTACTACTCCTACAGCTATGGCTACAGTCACTAGATGGAACAGTTTGATGATTAGATTGTAACCTATGACCTTTGTCACCCTTTCACTCATGTATTAATTTCCTTATAGCATAAAAAAAACGTGCTTCATAGCAAGATGTTCTCAGTCAGTCTTAATCATGTTTCTGAATTGTTTTATTTCTCAGAAGATGCCTTAGAAGATGGTACACAGCATATTAAAATAGTTAATCACTATTTCTACTAGATTTGAGATCTTATGTCAAAACCTTTAACCATTCGACATTTACCTTTTACAGTGTCACGACATCACAACTCTCTCTCTTCACTGCCATGGAGTGGAGAGAGAGAGACCGTGGAGAACAAAGACATTATTCTTCCCAAAACTCCTGTTTGCGACATTCAGAATATAACTGATGAGGTGATAATACATTAAAAAGTGACTGTAATCGATAAGATATGAAAATATCTGAAGAGTTAATTCGGGAAAAAGAGACACTTAAAATATTTTCCCGTGGTGCCCCGACTTCCTAGTTAATTAAAGTTACATGATAAGTTTAATCGCGTAATAAAATTACACATAGAGAATTGATTTTATAATATACAGTCTTCACATTTAATGATAATCAACGACACAACAGTAAACAATTATCGTGCTTAAACCTGAGTGTAATATACCTTTGTTATTCTATGGTTTGGTCTTCTTTCATAATCAGCATTTAAGATAAATACAACATTTCCCCATGGTGGTAATTAAGTCCTTATGTTATGTTATGTTGATCCAACCTGGGATGACATGGTGGAAGCTAAGCTGCAGTATCACCATCAACATGGGAACCCACAACATCAGGGAACCCTCTGTTATACTTACAGTTACATATGACCCCCCCCCCCCCCCCCATGTGGAAATGAACTGAATGATAATTCATAATGGTATATTATCAACAACCACAAAAATATGACTGTATCACACCAGATGGGGGCGCTGTTGT
>NC_034181.2:9286598-9306598 GCF_002021735.2 Oncorhynchus kisutch
ACTGTGTATGACGATGGATGCCAGAATATGCTGCTGTGGTGGACTTCTGGAATGGATGATGTGATCTACAGACTCCAACTCCTCGGCTCACTTCTTATCCGCTGTCTGTTATCAGGAAGAAGAGAGGATGCATGGATATTTGTCAGAGACCGAGACTGCTGCTACTGTTACTGTTACTGATACTGTTACTGTTGATAATACTGTTACTGTTACTGTTGCTGATACTGTTACTGTTACTGTTGATAATACTGCTACTGTTACTGTTACTGATACTGTTACTGTTGATAATACTGTTACTGTTACTGATACTGTTGATAATACTGTTACTGATACTGTTACTGTTACTGTTGATAATACTGTTACTGTTACTGATACTGTTACTGATACTGTTAATGTTACTGATACTGTTACTGGTACTGATACTGTTGATAATACTGTTACTGTTACTGATACTGTTAATGTTACTGATACTGTTAATGTTACTGATACTGTTACTGTTACTGTTACTGTTGATAATACTGTTACTGTTACTGATACTGTTACTGATACTGTTACTGTTACTGTTACTGTTACTGTTACTGTTACTGATAATGTTACTGATACTGTTACTGTTACTGATACTGTTACTGTTACTGCTACTGTTGCTGTTACTGTTACTGTTACTGTTACTACTACTGTTACTACTACTGTTACTGATACTGCTACTGTTACTGTTACTGTTACTACTACTGTTACTGTTACTGTTACTGTTACTACTACTGTTACTGTTACTGTTACTGTTACTACTACTGTTACTGGTACTGTTACTGTTACTACTACTGTTACTGTTACTGTTACTGTTACTGTTACTGCTACTGTTACTGTTACTACTACTGTTACTGTTACTGTTACTGGTACCGTTACTGTTACTGTTACTGTTACTACTACTGTTACTGGTACTGTTACTGTTACTACTACTGTTACTGTTACCGTTACCGTTACTGTTACTGGTACTGTTACTGTTACTGTTACTGTTACTACTACTGTTACTGTTACCGTTACCGTTACTGTTACTGTTACTGTTACTACTACTGTTACTGTTACTAATTCCGTTACTGTTACTGTTACTGTTACTACTACTGTTACTGTTACTGTTACTGTTACTGATACTGTTACTGTTACTGTTGATAATACTGCTGCTGTTACTGTTGCTGATACTGTTACTGTTGATAATACTGTTACTGTTACTGTTGCTGATACTGTTACTGTTACTGTTGATAATACTGCTACTCTTACTGTTTCTGATACTGTTACTGTTGATAGTACTGTTACTGATACTGTTACTGTTACTGTTGATAATACTGTTACTGTTACTGATACTGTTACTGATACTGTTACTGATACTGTTAATGTTACTGATACTGTTACTGTTACTGTTACTGATACTGTTGATAATACTGTTACTGATACTGTTAATGTTACTGATACTGTTACTGTTACTGTTGATAATACTGTTACTGTTACTGATACTGTTACTGTTGATAATACTGCTACTCTTACTGTTACTGATACTGTTACTGTTGATAATACTGTTACTGATACTGTTACTGTTACTGTTGATAATACTGTTACTGTTACTGACACTGTTACTGATACTGTTAATGTTACTGATACTGTTACTGTTACTGTTACTGTTACTGATACTGTTGATAATACTGTTACTGTTACTGATACTGTTAATGTTACTGATACTGTTACTGTTACTGTTACTGTTACTGTTACTGTTACTGTTGATAATACTGTTACTGTTACTAATACTGTTACTGATACTGTTACTGATACTGTTACTGTTACTGATACTGTTACTGTTACTGTTACTGTTGCTGTTACTGTTACTGTTACTACTAGTGTTACTGATACTGCTACTGTTACTGTTACTACTGCTGTTACTGTTACTACTACTGCTACTGTTACTGTTACTACTACTGTTACTGTTACTGTTACTGTTACTTCTACTGTTACTGTTACTACTACTGTTACCGTTACTACTACTGTTACTGTTACCGTTACCGTTACTGTTACTGTTACTGTTACTGTTACTACTACTGTTACTGTTACTACTACTGTCACTGTTACTACTACTGTTAATGTTACTGTTACTACTACTGTTACTGTTACTGTTACTGTTACTGATACTGTTACTGTTACTGTTACTGTTGATAATACTGCTACTGTTACTGTTACTGATACTGTTACTGTTGATACTACTGTTACTGTTACTGTTGATAATACTGCTACTGATACTGTTACTGATACTGTTACTGTTGATAATACTGCTACTCTTACTGTTACTGATACTGTTACTGTTGATAATACTGTTACTGTTACTGTTGCTGTTACTGTTACTGTTACTGTTACTACTACTGTTACTGTTACTACTACAGTTACTGTTACTGTTACTACTATTGTTACTGTTACTACTACTGTTACTGTTACTGTTACTACTACTGTTACTGTTACCGTTACTGTTACTGTTACTACTACTGTTACTGTTACTGTTACTACTACTGTTACTGTTACTGTTACTACTACTGTTACTGTTACTGTTACTACTACTGTTACTGTTACTGTTACTGTTACTGTTACTACTACTGTTACTGGTACTGTTACTGTTACTACTACTGTTACTGTTACAGTTACTGTTACTGTTACTACTACTGTTACTGTTACCGTTACTACTACTGTTACTGTTACCGTTACCGTTACTGTTACTACTACTGTTACTGTTACTACTACTGTTACTGTTACTGTTACTACTACTGTTACTGTTACTACTACTGTTACTGTTACTACTACTGTTACTGTTACTGTTACTGATACTGTTACTGTTACTGTTACTGTTGATAATACTGCTGCTGTTACTGTTACTGATACTGTTACTGTTGATAATACTGTTACTGTTACTGTTGCTGATACTGTTACTGTTACTGTAACTGTTGATAATACTGCTACTGTTACTGTTACTGATACTGTTACTGTTGATAATACTGCTACTCTTACTGTTTCTGATACTGTTACTGTTGATAATACTGTTACTGATACTGTTACTGTTACTTTTGATAATACTGTTACTGTTACTGATACTGTTGATAATACTGTTACTGTTACTGATACTGTTATGTTACTGATACTGTTACTGTTACTGTTGATAATACTGTTACTGTTACTGATACTGTTACTGTTACTGTTACTGATACTGTTACTGTTGATAATACTGCTACTCTTACTGTTACTGATACTGTTACTGTTGATAATACTGTTACTGATACTGTTACTGTTACTGTTGATAATACTGTTACTGTTACTGATACTGTTAATGTTACTGATACTGTTGATAATACTGTTACTGTTACTGATACTGTTAATGTTACTGTTACTGTTACTGTTACTGTTGATAATACTGTTACTGTTACTAATACTGTTACTGATACTGTTACTGTTACTGTTACTGATACTGTTACTGTTACTGTTGCTGTTGCTGTTACTGTTACTGTTACTACTACTGTTACTGTTACTGTTACTGTTACTTCTACTGTTACTGTTACTGTTACTACTACTGTTACTGTTACTACTACTGTTACTGTTACCGCTACTGTTACTGTTACTGTTGCTGTTACTACTACTGTTACTGTTACTACTACTGTTACTGTTACTACTACTGTTACTGTTACTGTTACTGTTACTGTTACTACTACTGTTACTGTTACTGTTACTGTTACTGTTACTGTTACTGTTGATAATACTGCTAATGTTACTGTTACTGATACTGTTACTGTTGATAATACTGTTACTGTTACTGTTGATAATACTGCTACTGATACTGTTACTGATACTGTTACTGTTGATAATACTGCTACTCTTACTGTTACTGATACTGTTACTGTTGATAATACTGTTACTGTTACTGTTGCTGTTACTGTTACTGTTACTGTTACTACTACTGTTACTGTTACTACTACTGTTACTGTTACTGTTACTACTACTGTTACTGTTACTACTACTGTTACTGTTACCGTTACTGTTACTGTTACTACTACTGTTACTGTTACTGTTACTACTACTGTTACTGTTACTGTTACTACTACTGTTACTGTTACTGTTACTACTACTGTTACTGTTACTGTTACTAATACTGTTACTGGTACTGTTGCTGTTACTACTACTGTCACTGTTACTGTTACTGTTACTGTTACTACTACTGTTACTGTTACCGTTACCGTTACTGTTACTACTACTGTTACTGTTACTACTACTGTTACTGTTACTACTACTGTTACTGTTACTGTTACTGATACTGTTACTGTTACTGTTACTGTTACTGTTGATAATACTGCTGCTGTTACTGTTACTGATACTGTTACTGTTGATAATACTGTTACTGTTACTGTTGCTGATACTGTTACTGTTACTGTAACTGTTGATAATACTGCTACTGTTACTGTTACTGATACTGTTACTGTTGATAATACTGCTACTCTTACTGTTTCTGATACTGTTACTGTTGATAATACTGTTACTGATACTGTTACTGTTACTGTTGATAATACTGTTACTGTTACTGATACTGTTACTGTTACTGATACTGTTGATAATACTGTTACTGTTACTGATACTGTTATGTTACTGATACTGTTACTGTTGATAATACTGTTACTGTTACTGATACTGTTACTGTTACTGATACTGTTACTGTTGATAATACTGCTACTCTTACTGTTACTGATACTGTTACTGTTGATAATACTGTTACTGATACTGTTACTGTTACTAATACTGTTACTGTTACTGTTACTGATACTGTTAATGTTACTGATACTGTTGATAATACTGTTACTGTTACTGATACTGTTAATGTTACTGATACTGTTACTGTTACTGTTACTGTTGATAATACTGTTACTGTTACTATACTGTTACTGATACTGTTACTGATACTGTTACTGTTACTGATACTGTTACTGTTACTGTTGCTGTTACTGTTACTGATACTGCTACTGTTACTGTTACTACTACCGTTACTGTTACTACTACTGTTACTGTTACTGTTACTACTACTGTTACTGTTACTGTTACTTCTACTGTTACTGTTACTACTACTGTTACTGTTACTACTACTGTTACTGTTACTACTACTGTTACTGTTACTGTTGCTACTACTGTTACTGTTACTGTTACTGTTACTGATACTGTTACTGTTACTGTTACTGTTACTGTTGATAATACTGCTACTGTTACTGTTACTGATACTGTTACTGTTGATAATACTGTTACTGTTACTGTTGATAATACTGCTACTGATACTGTTACTGATACTGTTACTGTTGATAATACTGCTACTCTTACTGTTACTGATACTGTTACTGTTGATAATACTGTTACTGTTGCTGTTACTGTTACTGTTACTGTTACTGTTACTGTTACTACTACTGTTACTGTTACTGTTACTACTACTGTTACTGTTACTACTACTGTTACTGTTACTGTTACTACTACTGTTTCTGTTACCGTTACTGTTACTGTTACTACTACTGTTACTGTTACTGTTACTACTACTGTTACTGTTACTGGTACTGTTACTGTTACTACTACTGTCACTGTTACTGTTACTGTTACTGTTACTACTACTGTTACTGTTACCGTTCCTGTTACTACTACTGTTACTGTTACTACTACTGTTACTGTTACTGTTACTACTACTGTTACTGTTACTACTACTGATACTGTTACTGTTACTACTACTGTTACTGTTACTGTTACTGTTACTGTTACTGTTGATAATACTGCTGCTGTTACTGTTACTGATACTGTTACTGTTGATAATACTGTTACTGTTACTGTTGCTGATACTGTTACTGTTACTGTAACTGTTGATAATACTGCTACTGTTACTGTTACTGATACTGTTACTGTTGATAATACTGCTACTCTTAATGTTTCTGATACTGTTACTGTTGATAATACTGTTACTGATACTGTTACTGTTACTGTTGATAATACTGTTACTGTTACTGATACTGTTACTGATACTGTTGATAATACTGTTACTGTTACTGATACTGTTATGTTACTGATACTGTTACTGTTACTGTTGATAATACTGTTACTGTTACTGATACTGTTACTGTTACTGTTACTGATACTGTTACTGTTGATAATACTGCTACTCTTACTGTTACTGATACTGTTACTGTTGATAATACTGTTACTGATACTGTTACTGTTACTGTTGATAATACTGTTACTGTTACTGTTACTGATACTGTTAATGTTACTGTTACTGTTACTGTTACTGTTACTGATACTGTTGATAATACTGTTACTGTTACTGATACTGTTAATGTTACTGATACTGTTGCTGTTACTGTTGATAATACTGTTACTGTTACCGATACTGTTACTGATACTGTTACTGATACTGTTGCTGCTACTGTTACTGCTACTGTTACTGTTACTGTTACCGTTGCTGTTACTGTTACTGTTACTACTACTGTTACTACTACTGTTACTGATACTGCTACTGTTACTGTTACTGTTACTACTGTTACTGTTACTACTACTGTTACTGTTACTGTTGCTACTACTGTTACTGTTACTGTTACTGTTACTACTGTTACTGTTACTGTTACTACTACTGTTACTGTTACTGTTACTGTTACTACTGCTGTTACTGTTACTGTTACTTCTACTGTTACTGTTACTGTTACTGTTACTACTACTGTTACTGTTACCGTTACTGTTACTTCTACTGTTACTGTTACTGTTACTGTTACTACTGCTGTTACTGTTACTGTTACTGTTACTTCTACTGTTACTGTTACTGTTACTGTTACTACTGCTGTTACTGTTACTACTACTGTTACTGTTACTGTTACTACTACTGTTACTGTTACTACTACTGTTACTGTTACTGTTACTGTTACTACTACTGTTACTACTACTGTTACTGTTACTGTTACTGATACTGTTACTGTTACTGTTACTGTTGATAATACTGCTACTGTTACTGTTACTGATACTGTTACTGTTGATAATACTGTTACTGTTACTGTTACTGTTACTGTTGATAATACTGCTACTGTTACTGTTACTGCTACTGTTACTGTTGATAATACTGCTACTCTTACTGTTACTGATACTGTTACTGTTGATAATACTGTTACTGTTACTGTTGCTGTTACTGTTACTGTTACTGTTACTGTTACTGTTACTACTACTACTGTTACTGTTACTGTTGCTACTACTGTTACTGTTACTACTACTGTTACTGTTACTGTTACTACTACTGTTACTGTTACCGTTACTGTTACTGTTACTGTTACTGTTACTGTTACTACTACTATTACTGTTACTACTACTGTTACTTTTACTGTTACTGTTACTACTACTATTACTGTTACTGTTACTGTTACTGTTGATAATACTGCTACTGTTACTGTTACTGATACTGTTACTGATACTGTTACTGTTGATAATACTGTTACTGTTACTGATACTGTTACTGTTACTGTTACTGTTACTGTTACTGTTACTGTTACTGTTACTGATACTGTTACTGTTGATAATACTGCTACTGTTACTGTTACTGTTACTACTACTGTTACTGTTACTACTACTGTTACTACTACTGTTACTGTTACTGTTACTGTTACTACTACTGTTACTGATACTGTTACTATTGATAATACTGCTACTGTTACTGTTACTGTTACTACTACTGTTACTGATACTGTTACTACTGATAATACTGCTACTGTTACTGTTACTGATACTGTTACTGATACTGTTACTGTTGATAATACTGTTACTGTTACTGATACTGTTACTGTTACTGTTACTGATACTGTTACTGTTGATAATACTGCTACTGTTACTGTTACTGTTACTACTACTGCTACTGTTACTGTTACTGTTACAACTACTGTTACTGTTACTGTTACTGTTACTGCTACTGTTACTGTTACTGTTACTGTTACTGATACTGTTACTGATACTGTTACTGTTACTACTTCTGTTACTGATACTGTTACTGTTACTGATACTGTTACTGTTACTGTTACTGTTACTGTTGATAATACTGCTACTGTTACTGTTACTGATACTGTTACTGTTGATAATACTGTTACTGTTACTGTTGATAATACTGCTACTGATACTGTTACTGATACTGTTACTGTTGATAATACTGCTACTCTTACTGTTACTGATACTGTTACTGTTGATAATACTGTTACTGTTGCTGTTACTGTTACTGTTACTGTTACTGTTACTGTTACTGTTACTACTACTGTTACTGTTACTGTTACTACTACTGTTACTGTTACTACTACTGTTACTGTTACTGTTACTACTACTGTTTCTGTTACCGTTACTGTTACTGTTACTACTACTGTTACTGTTACTGTTACTACTACTGTTACTGTTACTGGTACTGTTACTGTTACTACTACTGTCACTGTTACTGTTACTGTTACTGTTACTACTACTGTTACTGTTACCGTTCCTGTTACTACTACTGTTACTGTTACTACTACTGTTACTGTTACTGTTACTACTACTGTTACTGTTACTACTACTGATACTGTTACTGTTACTACTACTGTTACTGTTACTGTTACTGTTACTGTTACTGTTGATAATACTGCTGCTGTTACTGTTACTGATACTGTTACTGTTGATAATACTGTTACTGTTACTGTTGCTGATACTGTTACTGTTACTGTAACTGTTGATAATACTGCTACTGTTACTGTTACTGATACTGTTACTGTTGATAATACTGCTACTCTTAATGTTTCTGATACTGTTACTGTTGATAATACTGTTACTGATACTGTTACTGTTACTGTTGATAATACTGTTACTGTTACTGATACTGTTACTGATACTGTTGATAATACTGTTACTGTTACTGATACTGTTATGTTACTGATACTGTTACTGTTACTGTTGATAATACTGTTACTGTTACTGATACTGTTACTGTTACTGTTACTGATACTGTTACTGTTGATAATACTGCTACTCTTACTGTTACTGATACTGTTACTGTTGATAATACTGTTACTGATACTGTTACTGTTACTGTTGATAATACTGTTACTGTTACTGTTACTGATACTGTTAATGTTACTGATACTGTTACTGTTACTGTTACTGTTACTGTTACTGTTACTGTTACTGATACTGTTGATAATACTGTTACTGTTACTGATACTGTTAATGTTACTGATACTGTTGCTGTTACTGTTGATAATACTGTTACTGTTACCGATACTGTTACTGATACTGTTACTGATACTGTTGCTGCTACTGTTACTGCTACTGTTACTGTTACTGTTACCGTTGCTGTTACTGTTACTGTTACTACTACTGTTACTACTACTGTTACTGATACTGCTACTGTTACTGTTACTGTTACTACTGTTACTGTTACTACTACTGTTACTGTTACTGTTGCTACTACTGTTACTGTTACTGTTACTGTTACTACTGTTACTGTTACTGTTACTACTACTGTTACTGTTACTGTTACTGTTACTACTGCTGTTACTGTTACTGTTACTTCTACTGTTACTGTTACTGTTACTGTTACTACTACTGTTACTGTTACCGTTACTGTTACTTCTACTGTTACTGTTACTGTTACTGTTACTACTGCTGTTACTGTTACTGTTACTGTTACTTCTACTGTTACTGTTACTGTTACTGTTACTACTGCTGTTACTGTTACTACTACTGTTACTGTTACTGTTACTACTACTGTTACTGTTACTACTACTGTTACTGTTACTGTTACTGTTACTACTACTGTTACTACTACTGTTACTGTTACTGTTACTGATACTGTTACTGTTACTGTTACTGTTGATAATACTGCTACTGTTACTGTTACTGATACTGTTACTGTTGATAATACTGTTACTGTTACTGTTACTGTTACTGTTGATAATACTGCTACTGTTACTGTTACTGCTACTGTTACTGTTGATAATACTGCTACTCTTACTGTTACTGATCCTGTTACTGTTGATAATACTGTTACTGTTACTGTTACTGTTGCTGTTACTGTTACTGTTACTGTTACTACTACTACTGTTACTGTTACTGTTGCTACTACTGTTACTGTTACTACTACTGTTACTGTTACTGTTACTACTACTGTTACTGTTACCGTTACTGTTACTGTTACTGTTACTGTTACTGTTACTACTACTATTACTGTTACTACTACTGTTACTTTTACTGTTACTGTTACTACTACTATTACTGTTACTGTTACTGTTACTGTTGATAATACTGCTACTGTTACTGTTACTGATACTGTTACTGATACTGTTACTGTTGATAATACTGTTACTGTTACTGATACTGTTACTGTTACTGTTACTGTTACTGTTACTGTTACTGTTACTGATACTGTTACTGTTGATAATACTGCTACTGTTACTGTTACTGTTACTACTACTGTTACTGTTACTACTACTGTTACTACTACTGTTACTGTTACTGTTACTGTTACTGTTACTGTTACTACTACTGTTACTGATACTGTTACTATTGATAATACTGCTACTGTTACTGTTACTGTTACTACTACTGTTACTGATACTGTTACTACTGATAATACTGCTACTGTTACTGTTACTGATACTGTTACTGATACTGTTACTGTTGATAATACTGTTACTGTTACTGATACTGTTACTGTTACTGTTACTGATACTGTTACTGTTGATAATACTGCTACTGTTACTGTTACTGTTACTACTACTGCTACTGTTACTGTTACTGTTACAACTACTGTTACTGTTACTGTTACTGTTACTGCTACTGTTACTGTTACTGTTACTGTTACTGATACTGTTACTGATACTGTTACTGTTACTACTTCTGTTACTGATACTGTTACTGTTACTGTTACTGATGATAATACTGCTACTGTTACTGTTACTGTTACTGGTGATAATACTGCTACTGTTACTGTTACTGTTACTGATGACACTACTGTTACTGATACTGTTACTGTTACTGTTACTATTGATAATACTGATACTGATACTGTTACTGATACTGTTACTGTTACTGATGATAATACTGTTACTGTTACTGCTACTGTTACTGTTACTGTTGATAATACTGATACTGATGTTGTTACCATTACTGTTACTGTTACTGTTACTATAACAGCTACTATAACTGTTACTGCTACTGCTACTGTTACTGTTACTGCTACTGTTACTGTTACTACTACTACTGTTACTGTTACTGTTACTGTTACTATAACTGCTACTATAACTGTTACCGCTACTGCTACTGTTACTGCTACTGTTACTGTTACTGCTACTGCTACTGTTACTGTTACTGCTACTGTTACTGCTACTGTTACTGTTACTGCTACTGTTACTGCTACTGCTACTGTTACTGTTACTGCTACTGTTACTGTTACTGTTACTTTTTTTTAACCAGGTAGGCTAGTTGAGAACACCTTTATTTAACCAGGTAGGCTAGTTGAGAACACCTTTATTTAACCAGGTAGGCTAGTTGAGAACACCTTTATTTAACCAGGTAGGCTAGTTGAGAACACCTTTATTTAACCAGGTAGGCTAGTTGAGAACACCTTTATTTAACCAGGTAGGCTAGTTGAGAACAAGTTCTCATTTGCAACTGCGACCTGGCCAAGATAAAGCATAGCAGTGTGAGCATACAACAAAGAGTTACACATGGAGTAAACAATTAACAAGTCAATAACACAGTAGAAAACAAAGGGGGGGGTCTATATACAATGTGTGCAAAAGGCATGAGGAGGTAGGCAAATAATTACAATTTTGCAGATTAACACTGGAGTGATAAATGATCAGATGGTCATGTACAGGTAGAGATATTGGTGTGCAGAAGAGCAGAAAAGTAAATAAATAAAAACAGTATGGGGATGAGGTAGGTGAAAAGGGTGGGCTATTTACCAATAGACTATGTACAGCTGCAGCGATCGGTTAGCTGCTCAGATAGCTGATGTTTGAAGTTGGTGAGGGAGATAAAAGTCTCCAACTTCAGCGATTTTTGCAATTCGTTCCAGTCACAGGCAGCAGAGTACTGGAACGAAAGGCGGCCAAATGAGGTGTTGGCTTTAGGGATGATCAGTGAGATACACCTGCTGGAGCGCGTGCTACGGATGGGTGTTGCCATCGTGACCAGTGAGCTGAGATAAGGCGGAGCTTTACCTAGCATAGACTTGTAGATGACCTGGAGCCAGTGGGTCTGGCGACGAATATGTAGCGAGGGCCAGCCGACTAGAGCATACAAGTCGCAGTGGTGGGTGGTATAAGGTGCTTTAGTGACAAAACGGATGGCACTGTGATAGACTGCATCCAGTTTGCTGAGTAGAGTGTTGGAAGCCATTTTGTAGATGACATCGCCGAAGTCGAGGATCGGTAGGATAGTCAGTTTTACTAGGGTAAGCTTGGCGGCGTGAGTGAAGGAGGCTTTGTTGCGGAATAGAAAGCCGACTCTTGATTTGATTTTCGATTGGAGATGTTTGATATGAGTCTGGAAGGAGAGTTTGCAGTCTAGCCAGACACCTAGGTACTTATAGACGTCCACATATTCTAGGTCGGAACCATCCAGGGTGGTGATGCTAGTCGGGCATGCAGGTGCAGGCAGCGACCGGTTGAAAAGCATGCATTTGGTTTTACTAGCGTTTAAGAGCAGTTGGAGGCCACGGAAGGAGTGTTGTATGGCATTGAAGCTTGTTTGGAGGTTAGATAGCACAGTGTCCAAGGACGGGCCGAAAGTATATAGAATGGTGTCGTCTGCGTAGAGGTGGATCAGGGAATCGCCCGCAGCAAGAGCAACATCATTGATATACACAGAGAAAAGAGTCGGCCTGAGAATTGAACCCTGTGGCACCCCCATAGAGACTGCCAGAGGACCGGACAGCATGCCCTCCGATTTGACACACTGAACTCTGTCTGCAAAGTAATTGGTGAACCAGGCAAGGCAGTCATCCGAAAAACCGAGGCTACTGAGTCTGCCGATAAGAATATGGTGATTGACAGAGTCGAAAGCCTTGGCAAGGTCGATGAAGACGGCTGCACAGTACTGTCTTTTATCGATGGCGGTTATGATATCGTTTAGTACCTTGAGTGTGGCTGAGGTGCACCCATGACCGGCTCGGAAACCAGATTGCACAGCGGAGAAGGTACGGTGGGATTCGAGATGGTCAGTGACCTGTTTGTTGACTTGGCTTTCGAAGACCTTAGATAGGCAGGGCAGGATGGATATAGGTCTGTAACAGTTTGGGTCCAGGGTGTCTCCCCCTTTGAAGAGGGGGATGACTGCGGCAGCTTTCCAATCCTTGGGGATCTCAGACGAGATGAAAGAGAGGTTGAACAGGCTGGTAATAGGGGTTGCGACAATGGTGGCAGATAGTTTCAGAAATAGAGGGTCCAGATTGTCAAGCCCAGCTGATTTGTACGGGTCCAGGTTTTGCAGCTCTTTCAGAACATCTGCTATCTGGATTTGGGTAAAGGAGAACCTGGAGAGGCTTGGGCGAGGAGCTGCGGGGGGGGCGGAGCTGTTGGCCGAGGTTGAAGTAGCCAGGCGGAAGGCATGGCCAGCCGTTGAGAAATGCTTATTGAAGTTTTTGATAATCATGGATTTATCAGTGGTGACTGTGTTACCTAGCCTCAGTGCAGTGGGCAGCTGGGAGGAGGTGCTCTTGTTCTCCATGGACTTCACAGTGTCCCAGAACTTTTTGGAGTTGGAGCTACAGGATGCAAACTTCTGCCTGAAGAAGCTGGCCTTAGCTTTCCTGACTGACTGCGTGTATTGGTTCCGGACTTCCCTGAACAGTTGCATATCACGGGGACTATTCGATGCTATTGCAGTCCGCCACAGGATGTTTTTGTGCTGGTCGAGGGCAGTCAGGTCTGGGGTGAACCAAGGGCTGTATCTGTTCTTAGTTCTGCATTTTTTGAACGGAGAATGCTTATCTAAAATGGTGAGGAAGTTACTTTTAAAGAATGACCAGGCATCCTCAACTGACGGGATGAGGTCAATGTCCTTCCAGGATACCCGGGCCAGGTCGATTAGAAAGGCCTGCTCACAGAAGTGTTACTGTTACTGTTACTGTTACTGTTACTGCTACTGTTACTGTTACTACTGCTACTGTTACTGTTACTGTTACTAATACTGATACTGATGTTGTTACCATTACTGTTACTGTTACTGTTACTATAACTGCTACTATAACTGTTACTGCTACTGCTACTGCTACTGTTACTGCTACTGTTACTGTTACTACTACTACTGTTACTGTTACTGCTACTGTTACTGTTACTGTTACTGCTACTGTTACTATTACTATAACTGCTACTATAACTGTTACTGCTACTGCTACTGTTACTGTTACTGTTGCTGTTGCTTCTACTGTTACTGCTACTGTTACTGTTACTGTTACTGCTACTGTTACTGTTACTATAACTGCTACTATAACTGTTACTGCTACTGTTACTGTTACTACTACTACTGTTACTGCTACTGCTACTGTTACTGTTACTGTTACTGTTACTGTTACTGTTACTGTTACTGTTACTGTTACTGTTACTGTTACTGCTACTGTTACTGTTACTGTTACTGTTACTGCTACTGTTATTGCTACTACTACTGCTACTGCTACTACAGGGCATGTCAGAAGTAGTTGATGATCACTCTTTTTTGGGAGCTTTGAATTGGGTCAAACAACATGGCCAAAAGTATGTGGACATTTCTTCAAACTAGTAGGTTAAGCTATTTCAGCATCACTCATTGTTTAACAGGTGTATAAAATCGTTCACACAGCCATGCAATCTCCATAGATTTGGTTCTCTGGAGTGATGAATCATTCTTCACCATCTGGCAGTCCTACAGACAAATTTTGGGTTTGGCGGATGCAAGAAGAATGCTACCTGCCCGAATGCATCGTACAAACTGTAAAGTTTGGTGGAGTAGGAATAGTGGTCTGGAGCTGTTTTTCATTGTTCTGGCCCCTTAGTTCCTGCAAAGGGAAATATTGAAGCTACAGCAGACAATGACATTCGAGATGATTTTGTGCTTTCAACTTTGTGGCATCAGTTTTGGAAAGGCCCTTTCCTGTCTCAGCATGACAGTGCCCCAGTGCACAAAGAGAGGTCCATACAGAAGTGGTTTGTCGAGATCATTGTGGAAAAACTTGACTGGCCTGTAAAGAACCCTGACCTCAACCCCATCAAACACCTTTGAGATGAATTGGAACACTGACTGGGAGCCAGACCTAATCGCCCAACATCAGTGCCTGACCTCATTAATGCTCTTGTGGCTGAATGGAACCAAGACCCCGCAGCAATGTTCCATCATCTAGTGGAAAGCCTTCCCAGAAGAGTGAATGCTGTTTTAGCAGCAAAGGGGGGACCAACTCCATATTAATGCCCATGATTTTGGAATGAGATGTATTTCCAAAATGTTTAACATTGCTACTCATGCTGTTTAAAATGATATTTTTAATGGCGTGTTATTAAACACTGTACTACTTCTCTGTTGTCACGGAGATTGAGATGACATCACAGTGGACACAAACTAGTATCTGTTCTTACATTCATCTGTAACAGTTGGCCAATCAGACGTAAGGGACTGAAATATGGCAACATTCTTCACATTCTGTGTATTTGTATAAAACATCAATAGGATCATAATTGTCTCATTAACCAAAGCTACAGGGATAATTAGGTATGGTTACCCTTTTGTTTTCCCCGTTCATCCCCTCCAGGCTTAAAACAGATGTCTTGAGTTTTGGAAACACGCTCATAAATAACGTTCCCTTCACAACATTACCGCTTCTTTTCCTTTTCACCTGGAAGGCTCAGAATCCTTTCCATGATAAAACCCCAGCTAGCAGAAACTTCTGCCCAGGATACCCTGGAACATTGGGAGGGTGGGCCGTACACACACACAGACACACACAAACCCTCCGCCCCTGCCAAATGAAAAGAAAGGAGGGATTTTTTATGACCTCATCAGGTTTACGAGATGGAAATGAGGATGAAAGCGTTGCGCTGTACGTGTGTGTGCGCCCGCACCTGTGTGTGTGTGTGTGTGTGTGTGTGTGTGTGTGTGTGTGTGTGTGTGTGTGTGTGTGTGTGTGTGTGTGTGTGTGTGTGTGTGTGTGTGCTCACACTGTTTAGGGAGTTGTTTTAATGTTAGTAAGGATGTTCATAAAGACAGGAACTGTCATCACCGCAGTGTGTTTCAGCTGGGACGTCAAGGCTGTAACCTCTCATGTTTTAGGAGACTGAGTTAGTTCTTTCTCACAACATTATGACGATATCAATCTGAACCATATTGTTTAGCTGTCAGTGGGTGCAAAATGAAAGTAGATCACAGTTCACCACCTTAATGTTTTCCAATGCTTCCGACATTAAAGTAGATCACAGTTCACCACCCTAACCCTAATGTTTTCCAATGCTTCAGACATTAAAGTAGATCACAGTTCACCACCCTAATGTTTTCCAGTGCTTCAGACATTAAAGTAGATCACAGTTCACCACCCTAATGTTTTCCAGTGCTTCAGACATTAAAGTAGATCACAGTTCACCACCCTAATGTATTCCAGTGCTTCAGACATTAGAGTAGATCACAGTTCACCACCCTAATGTTTTCCAATGCTTCAGACATTAAAGTAGATCACAGTTCACCACCCTAATGTATTCCAATGCTTCAGACATTAAAGTAGATCACAGTTCACCACCCTAACCCTAATGTTTTCCAGTGCTTCAGACATTAAAGTAGATCACAGTTCACCACCCTAATGTATTCCAGTGCTTCAGACATTAAAGTAGATCACAGTTCACCACCCTAATGTTTTCCAATGCTTCAGACATTAAAGTAGATCACAGTTCACCACCCTAATGTATTCCAATGCTTCAGACATTAAAGTAGATCACAGTTCACCACCCTAATGTATTCCAATGCTTCCGACATTAAAGTAGATCACAGTTCACCACCCTAACCCTAATGTTTTCCAGTGCTTCAGACATTAAAGTAGATCACAGTTCACCACCCTAATGTTTTCCAGTGCTTCAGACATTAAAGTAGATCACAGTTCACCACCCTAATGTTTTCCAATGCTTCAGACATTAAAGTAGATCACAGTTCACCACCCTAACCCTAATGTTTTCCAGTGCTTCAGACATTAAAGTAGATCACAGTTCACCACCCTAATGTTTTCCAATGCTTCAGACATTAAAGTAGATCACAGTTCACCACCCTAACCCTAATTTTTCCAGTGCTTCAGACATTAAAGTAGATCACAGTTCACCACCCTAATGTTTTCCAATGTTTCATACATTAAAGTAGATCACAGTTCACCACCCTAACCCTAATTTTTCCAGTGCTTCAGACATTAAAGTAGATCACAGTTCACCACCCTAATGTTTTCCAATGCTTCAGACATTAAAGTAGATCACAGTTCACCACCCTAACCCTAATGTTTTCCAGTGCTTCAGACATTAAAGTAGATCACAGTTCACCACCCTAATGTTTTCCAGTGCTTCAGACATTAAAGTAGATCACAGTTCACCACCCTAATGTTTTCCAATGCTTCAGACATTAAAGTAGATCACAGTTCACCACCCTAACCCTAATGTATTCCAGTGCTTCAGACATTAAAGTAGATCACAGTTCACCACCCTAATGTATTCCAGTGCTTCAGACATTAAAGTAGATCACAGTTCACCACCCTAATGTATTCCAGTGCTTCAGACATTAAAGTAGATCACAGTTCACCACCCTAACCCTAATGTATTCCAGTGCTTCAGACATTAAAGTAGATCACAGTTCACCACCCTAATGTATTCCAGTGCTTCAGACATTAAAGTAGATCACAGTTCACCACCCTAATGTATTCCAGTGCTTCAGACATTAAAGTTGATCACAGTTCACCACCCTAATGTATTCCAGTGCTTCAGACATTAAAGTAGATCACAGTTCATCGTCCGAGCCCTAATGTTTTCCAATGCTTCAGACATTAAAGTAGATCACAGTTCATCGTCCGAGCCCTAATGTTTTCCAATGCTTCAGACATTAAAGTAGATCACAGTTCATCGTCCGAGCCCTAATGTTTTCCAGTGCTTCAGACATTAAAGTAGATCACAGTTCACCACCCTAATGTTTTCCAATGCTTCAGACATTAAAGTAGATCACAGTTCACCACCCTAACCCTAATGTATTCCAGTGCATCAGACATTAAAGTAGATCACAGTTCACCACCCTAATGTTTTCCAATGCTTCAGACATTAAAGTAGATCACAGTTCACCACCCTAATGTTTTCCAATGCTTCAGACATTAAAGTAGATCACAGTTCACCACCCTAATGTATTCCAGTGCTTCAGACATTAAAGTAGATCACAGTTCACCACCCTAACCCTAATGTATTCCAATGCTTCAGACATTAAAGTAGATCACAGTTCATCGTCCGAGCCCTAATGTATTCCAATGCTTCAGACATTAAAGTAGATCACAGTTCACCACCCTAATGTATTCCAGTGCTTCAGACATTAAAGTAGATCACAGTTCACCACCCTAATGTATTCCAGTGCTTCAGACATTAAAGTTGATCACAGTTCACCACCCTAACCCTAATGTATTCCAGTGCTTCAGACATTAAAGTAGATCACAGTTCACCACCCTAATGTATTCCAATGCTTCAGACATTAAAGTAGATCACAGTTCACCACCCTAATGTATTCCAATGCTTCAGACATTAAAGTAGATCACAGTTCATCGTCCGAGCCCTAATGTATTCCAATGCTTCAGACATTAAAGTAGATCACAGTTCACCACCCTAATGTATTCCAGTGCTTCAGACATTAAAGTAGATCACAGTTCACCACCCTAATGTATTCCAGTGCTTCAGACATTAAAGTAGATCACAGTTCACCACCCTAATGTATTCCAGTGCTTCAGACATTAAAGTAGATCACAGTTCACCACCCTAATGTATTCCAATGCTTCAGACATTAAAGTAGATCACAGTTCATCGTCCGAGCCCTAATGTTTTCCAATGCTTCAGACATTAAAGTAGATCACAGTTCATCGTCCGAGCCCTAATGTTTTCCAATGCTTCAGACATTAAAGTAGATCACAGTTCATCGTCCGAGCCCTAATGTAATCCAATGTTTCCTCTTTACACACAGGGTAAGTTCCAGCTACAAATATTATGCAACAGTAAGAACCACATATTACAGGATGTGTATATTATTAAAAACCAGACTGAACAGGTAAAAACCAGATTTAACAGGTAAAACCAGACTGAACAGGTAAAAACCAGACTGAACAGGTAAAAACCAGATTGAACAGGTAAAAACCAGACTGAACAGGTCAATACCAGACTGAACAGGTAAAAACCAGACTGAACAGGTAAAAACCAGATTGAACAGGTAAAAACCAGACTGAACAGGTCAATACCAGACTGAACAGGTAAAAACCAGACTGAACAGGTAAAAACCAGATTGAACAGGTAAAAACCAGACTGAACGGGTAAAAACCGAACTGAGCAGCATTCACAACAACATATGCAGCATACTTTACTGACCCTATCACAGGAGGTTGGTGGCACCTAAATTGGGGAGGACCGGCTCGTGGTAATGGTTGGAGCAGAAGGAGTGGAACGGTATCAAATACGTCATGGTTTGATGTCATTCCATTTGCTTCATTCCAGCCATATTATTATGAGCTATGCTCTGTCAGCAGCCTCCATTTGACTGTATTGTCCCTGTGGGGGAAATCTGTTGCAGTGTCATGTACATGTTTAATAAGATGCCGTTAAAAAGGACAGGAACAAAGAATTCGATAGACAACCAATTCACAACACAAATTAATAACAGTGAATTCATTGTCTAATGATTGTATAGTTTCTGCGATTAAAAAAAAAAAATCTCCAGCCATAACTAAG
>NC_034181.2:9311598-9314098 GCF_002021735.2 Oncorhynchus kisutch
GTTTACCAGTATGGATGACATGTGCATTAGAGTGCAGAATGTGTTTACCAGTATGGATGACATGTGCATTAGAGTGCAGAATGTGTTTACCAGTATGGATGACATGTGCATTAGAGTGCAGAATGTGTTTACCAGTATGGATGACATGTACATTAGAGTGCAGAATGTGTTTACCAGTATGGATGACATGTGCATTAGAGTGCAGAATGTGTTTACCAGTATGGATGACATGTGCATTAGAGTGCAGAATGTGTTTACCAGTATGGATGACATGTGCATTAGAGTGCAGAATGTGTTTACCAGTATGGATGACATGTGCATTAGAGTGCAGAATGTGTTTTGAGAATGAGAATGTGCTTAGAGTTTTGCTGAAAAGTCTAAATGAGATCTGCAAATTGTGTTTTACCATGTGAAATAGTTTAAGGTATTGACAACAGACTGCATAATTAGCTAAATGAGTCCAGGTAACTGAGAACTTTGTTCAGCCAATGGGTTTTAGTGTTTTAGCAATTGAGAAAAACTGTAATAGAGAGAGAGAGAGAGAGAGAGAGACAGAGCGAGAGAGAGCGAGAGAGAGCGAGAGAGAGAGACAGAGAGAGAGAGAGACAGAGCGAGAGAGAGAGAGAGAGAGAGAGACAGAGAGAGACAGAGAGAGAGAGACAGAGCGAGAGAGAGACAGAGAGAGACAGACAGAGAGAGAGAGAGACAGAGAGAGAGAGAGACAGAGAGAGAGAGAGAGAGAGACACAGAGAGAGAGAGAGAGAGACAGAGAGAGAGAGAGAGAGAGAGAGAGAGAGAAGAGTTCAGAATTCAACCTGGAGGGCTTGTTGCCTAATAGAAATTGTGTTTCTATTTTGTCTTTGACATCTCTCCCCACAGAAGGGGAACACTGAATGGTTAGTGAAGATGTTTTTAATGGAGTCACCAGGGACATAATTGGGTTTGTATTTGCGTCACTTAGCAATTCAGTTAAACTGAACTTCTTTAGCAAACATCTTATTTTATAATCATAGAACTTCAGATGCATAAACATTTCACATGTCCAGTCTGACACCACATCAGTACAGAATGTTCTGGAAGACAGTAAATGACATTCACTTAATGACGGTGTTGACTTAATGAGTCAACACCGTCACTTCAGAGCTTAGTTTGATTTTGTTGTAAATTTAAAACAAAATGTTTGTATAAAAAAAAAAAACTATTTTGGCAAACCCCAAAATGTGTGAGTTTGTGTGTGTGTCCTAAATCCTAAACACTTGGTGTATCTAATTCCTTCTGCGGCCAACGATGCCCAGGATAAACGCACTGGCAGCGTAGAAACAGTAATTGAGTAGCTCAGGATAAATGTTTAGACTGTTTGGACAGGGCTAGTAGTTGTAATTGTACAGCTGAGCATGTCATTATATTCATAATCATAATCAGGACTTGGAACAGTGACATGGTAGGTCAACCCCAAATCAAACAGATAGATTAGTAATCAACAAGCACAGAGAGAGCAAAATATTGGGGTTTTTGCGGGTTGATTTAAAAGAAAAAACTGAAATGTCTTTAAAAAAGAACTGTGTATAGTACTCGTTGCCAAATCTTTTGTGTGTGTGTGTGTGTGTGCATCTGAGTCTGCACGTGCGTTTGTGTGATGTCCTGTGCACTGGCTTGAGTCCCCAATCAGTGAAGTAGGCAACCAAATGTGCCCTTTATGTTTCACTGAGTCACGAGGGAAACAGCTGGTTTGAGGATGATACCGGTAGATAGATAGAGAACAATATTATGATGTTCTAATTTAACTCACTGACGTCCCATAATGCAGTCTGATTGATAGTTCTACCCTTGTAGAGTTAGATCGTTCCAGATAAGCTCACTCTACACAACTTGAAATGTTGCTTGATATGTGTGTGTGCGCGAGTGTGTGTGCGTGAGTGTGTGTGTGTGTGCCTGTGCGCGTGTGTGTGCGTGTGTGTGCGCGCGTGTGTGTGCGTGTGTGTGTGTGCGTGTGACTGTGTTTGTCACGTGTTTGTCGCATGTGTTCAGGCTATTTATACAGTGACATCAGAGTGTGTGTTTGTACGACACACACCAACCCCCAGACCCGGAGTAAAAGGGGAAATCGGGCGTTAGCTTTCATCAAGCGTTTATAGACAATTATGGTGACTAATAGGCTTCCAAATGTACCCTATTCCCTACATAGTGCACTATATTTGACCGGAGCTCTATAATTAGATGGATTGGGTTTTAACAACGCTGATTAAACACTGTAGTCATTATGTATGGGAAGTGAAGCACTGAAATAAGTGCCGTGGCTGCTTACGTCTCAACCCTATTCCCTTTATAGTGCACTACTTTGTGACCAGGGCCTATAGTAGCGCACTATGTAGGGAATAGAGTGTCATTTGGGGCTCAACCAGGGCCCATAGTAGCGCACTATGTAGGGAATAGAGTGTCATTTGGGACTCAGACAGGGCCTATAATAGCGCACTATGTAGGGAATAGGGTGTGATTTGGG
>NC_034181.2:9316598-9341598 GCF_002021735.2 Oncorhynchus kisutch
CTGACCTCTTATACACTATTTTAGGCCCAGCCTGACCTCTTATACACTATTTTAGGCCCAGCCTGACCTCTTATACACTATTTTAGGCCCAGCCTGACCTCTTATACACTATTTTAGGCCCAGCCTGACCTCTTATACACTATTATAGGCCCAGCCTGACCTCTTATACACTATTTTAGGCCCAGCCTGACCTCTTATACACTATTTTAGGCCCAGCCTGACCTCTTATACACTATTTTAGGCCCAGCCTGACCTCTTATACACTATTATAGGCCCAGCCTGACCTCTTATACACTATTTTAGGCCCAGCCTGACCTCTTATACACTATTTTAGGCCCAGCCTGACCTCTTATACACTATTATAGGCCCAGCCTGACCTCTTATACACTATTTTAGGCCCAGCCTGACCTCTTATACACTATTTTAGGTCCAGCCTGACCTCTTATACATTATTTTAGGCCCAGCCTGACCTCTTATACACTATTTTAGGCCCAGCCTGAACTCTTATACACTATTTTAGGCCCAGCCTGACCTCTTATATACTATTTTAGGCCCAGCCTGACCTCTTATACACTATTTTAGGTCCAGCCTGACCTCTTATACATTATTTTAGGCCCAGCCTGACCTCTTATACACTATTTTAGGCCCAGCCTGAACTCTTATACACTATTTTAGGCCCAGCCTGACCTCTTATATACTATTATATGCCCAGCCTGACCTCTTATACACTATTTTAGGCCCAGCCTGACCTCTTATACACTATTTTAGGCCCAGCCTGACCTCTTATACACTATTTTAGGCCCAGCCTGACCTCTTATACACTATTTTAGGCCCAGCCTGACCTCTTATATACTATTATAGGCCCAGCCTGAACTCTTATACACTATTCTAGGCCCAGCCTGACCTCTTATATACTATTATAGGCCCAGCCTGACCTCTTATACACTATTTTAGGCCCAGCCTGACCTCTTATACACTATTTTAGGCCCAGCCTGACCTCTTATACACTATTTTAGGCCCAGCCTGACCTCTTATACACTATTTTAGGCCCAGCCTGACCTCTTATACACTATTATAGGCCCAGCCTGACCTCTTATACACTATTTTAGGCCCAGCCTGACCTCTTATACACTATTATAGGCCCAGCCTGACCTCTTATACACTATTTTAGGCCCAGCCTGACCTCTTATACACTATTATAGGCCCAGCCTGACCTCTTATACACTATTTTAGGCCCAGCCTGACCTCTTATACACTATTTTAGGCCCAGCCTGACCTCTTATACACTATTTTAGGCCCAGCCTGACCTCTTATACACTATTATAGGCCCAGCCTGACCTCTTATACACTATTTTAGGCCCAGCCTGACCTCTTATACACTATTTTAGGCCCAGCCTGACCTCTTATACACTATTATAGGCCCAGCCTGACCTCTTATACACTATTTTAGGCCCAGCCTGACCTCTTATACACTATTTTAGGCCCAGCCTGACCTCTTATACATTATTTTAGGCCCAGCCTGACCTCTTATACACTATTTTAGGCCCAGCCTGAACTCTTATACACTATTTTAGGCCCAGCCTGACCTCTTATATACTATTATAGGCCCAGCCTGACCTCTTATACACTATTTTAGGCCCAGCCTGACCTCTTATACACTATTTTAGGCCCAGCCTGACCTCTTATACACTATTTTAGGCCCAGCTTGACCTCTTATACACTATTTTAGGCCCAGCCTGACATCTTATACACTATTTTAGGCCCAGCCTGACCTCTTATACACTATTTTAGGCCAGCTTGACCTCTTATACACTATTTTAGGCCCAGCCTGACCTCTTATACAATATATTAGGCCCAGCCTCTGGAACTTTGGTTTTCCTAGATATGGCAATTATATTGTGATCACTACATCCTATGGATCTGGATACTGCTTTAAAGCACATTTCTGCAGCATTAGTAATGATATGATCAATACATGATTTCATTCCTGTGCTGTTTGTAAATACCCTGGTAGGTTGACTGACTTCCTGATCCAGGTTCCAGACACTGGTTACAGAATAAAGCTTTTTCTTGAGTGGGTAGCTTGATGAGAGCCAGTAAATATTTAAATCACCCAGAAATATATACTTCTCTGTTGATATCACATACTGTACATTATCAAGCATTTCACACATATTATCCAGATACTGACTGTTAGCACTTGGTGGTCTATAGCAGCTTCCCACCAGAATGGGCTTTAGGTGAGGCAGATGAACCGGTAGCCATATTACTTCAATAGTATTTAACATGAGATCGTCTCTAAGCTTTATAGGAATGTGGTTCTTTATATAGACTGCAACACCACCCCCATTGGCATTTCTGTATTTTCGGTAAATGTTACAACCGTGTATTGCTACCATTGTATCATCTAAGGTATTGTCTAAGTGAGTTGCAGACATAGTTAGAATATGACTGTCATGAATGTCCACATTCTGCATGAATATAAACAAGATTATTTGTTAGATATTACTGCACTGTCAGAACTAGAAGCACAAGCATTTCGCTACACTCGCATTAACATCTGCTAACCATGTGTATGTGGCCAATACAATGTGATTTGATTTGATTTGATCTGTTACAAGCAAGT
The DNA here is from genome assembly GCF_002021735.2 of Oncorhynchus kisutch. NCBI lineage: Eukaryota > Metazoa > Chordata > Actinopteri > Salmoniformes > Salmonidae > Oncorhynchus > Oncorhynchus kisutch. The sequence continues at coordinate 9,319,225 of NC_034181.2, forward strand.
TATTGACTTCATGTACCTTGCTTCTTAGGCTACATATGATAATCTGGGCTATTTTTAGCACTTTTCTGGGTTGCTTGATTGTTTTTTTAATGCTTTACTGGGAAGCTTATCAGAAGTATACTTGCTCGTGTTATTTATACTGGAGCTGATAGTGCAGGGTGAGCTGCACAAAGTGGACTTCTGACAAGAGCACACCGCCTCAGTGCTAATAGCGTAACTCTAGATCATAGGCTCATGATTACTGCATACAATAACTGTAGAATCAACAGAGGTATTCAGGGCTATTAGGGGGATGTAAATTAAGTTACTTTCATTGTGTCTGCCAACGCCCCTAGGATAATGTACATTTGATGCAGCATTATGACGACTCATTGTCACAATGGTAGGGATTAACAGAGCTGGTCTTGGGTCATTGAGTCATTGTTTCAACTCGCCGGCCCGTACCCATACCCACGGGTTTCCAAGGTGAACAGCCTCTGGCATGTTAGAACAATGTAGGTAAGGGAAGTCGGCAAGTCAGATCTTCAGGATAAGAATTGGCTCTAAGGGCTGGGTCGGTCGGTCGGTCGGTCGGGCTGGGGTGCGAAGTGAAGAGAGGAACACCAAGAGCACAGAGAATTATCTGATCTGAAGACACTGACTGTTCATGAGCCGCACCGTGACCATCACACCCCTTTCTACAGGAAGCCCAAATTTGAAGGACAAAGGTCAGAAACAAGACCAACCAATTGGCTTGGGGAATGAGCAGGCAATAGCTATGTTGGATGAGAGTCCAGAGGTTGGGAGAGACTAAATAACATGTATGAAACTGTTCAATGTCAATCCTACATCCCAAGGATCCCAGATAGCGCTGCCCTCTATAAGCAGGTTAGTGTTATGGTTTAGGGAAGGGATATCCCAAGGATCCCAGATAGCGCTGCCCTCTATAAGCAGGTTAGTGTTATGGTTTAGGGTAGGGATATCCCAAGGATCCCAGATAGCGCTGCCCTCTATAAGCAGGTTAGGGTTATCGTTTAGGGTAGGGATATCCCAAGGATCCCAGATAGCGCTGCCCTCTATAAGCAGGTTAGGGTTATGGTTTAGGGTAGGGATATCCCAAGGATCCCAGATAGCGCTGCCCTCTATAAGCAGGTTAGGGTTATCGTTTAGGGTAGGGATGTCCCAAGGATACCAGATAGCACTGTCCTCTATAAGCAGGTTAGGGTTATCGTTTAGGGTAGGGATGTCCCAAGGATACCAGATAGCACTGTCCTCTATAAGCAGGTTATGGTTATGGTTTAGGGTAGGGATATCCCAAGGATCCCGGATAGCAATGCCCTCTACAAGCAGGTTAGGGTTATGGTTTAAGGTAGGGATGTTCCAAGGATCCCGGATAGCAATGCCCTCTACAAGCAGGTTAGGGTTATGGTTTAGGGTAGGGATGTTCCAAGGATACCGGATAGCACTGCCCTCTACAAGCAGGTTAGGGTTATGGTTTAGGGAAGGGATGTTCCAAGGATTCTGGACAGAGAGAGAGGGAGAGAAAGAGAGAAAGAAAGAGAGTAGCCTTGACAACAGTTTTTTTTCATACATCTGTCTGATCATCCACCCATTTCCTGTTCCACACACCCCGGTCAGTGTGTGTGAATGTGCGTACTTCATGAGTGTGTGTGTGTGTCACTCCACTCAACCCAGTCCAGATGCTGCTCATGTGTTGTTAGAACTCAGGCCAGATGTTATGTGGTCACGCAGAGACACTTGGGCTAGGTTCAATCAATTGTCACTGGGGTTCACATCTTTCCAAAACCGGGGCTCCTTTACCTCTCTTTTGATGACTCACCCTCTCACCCTTTTAGGCTGACAGAACTAACAGATAATCGATAACAGATCACTCTGGATATGAGTAAATTACTCAAATGTAAATGTTCATAGTTGTATTGATAAATAAAAAATTTCGGCTGATGTAATAACAATGGGGTACATATCATTGATTTATAGGTTTGCCCATTTAACTCCACTACTGTTCCCTACACAGTACACTACTATTAACCAGATCCTTGTGGGCCCTGGTGAAAGTCATACACTACATAGAGAACAAAGTCAAACCAAATCTAATCTCATTTTATTTCTCACAAACACATGTTTGGCAGATGTTATTGTGGATTTAGCTAAATGCTTGTGTGGGTGCTATCTGGAATTCAGCCGTTGCAAATAGAATGCAAAAACATAGTCCATGGAACATAATTTAGTGTAGTGATCATTTCAGAGAATTAACTCAGGACATGCTAATAAGCACACTACATGTTAGGCCTACAAGCACACTCATTCAACCCATGTAAGTCTACATGGATACATACGGTGCATTCGGAAAATATTCAGACCCACAAAATACGTGTTATGATACAGCCTTATTCTAAAATGGATTAAATTATTTATTTTTCTTAGCAATCTACACACAATACCCCATAATGACATAGCAAAATGAGGTTTTTAGAATTGTTTTGCAAATGTATTAAATATAAAACCTGAAATACCTTATTTATATATTTACAGCTAAAACCAAGCCATGAGGTCGAAGGAATTGTCCGTAGCGCGCCGAGATAGGATTGTGTTGAGGCACAGATCAGAGGAAGGGTAACAACAAATTCCTGCAGCATTAAACATCTCAAAAAACACAGTGGTATCCATCATTCTTACATTAAAGAAGTTTGGAAACAGTGAGACTCTTCCTAGAGCTGGCCGCCTGGCCAAACTGAGCAATCGAGTGAGAACTCAATGGTCTAGAGCTCTAGAGATCTTCTGTGGAGATAGGAGAACCTTCCAGAAGGACAATCATCTCTGCTGCACTCCACCAATCAGGCCTTTATGGCAGAGTGGCCAGAAGGAAGCCACTCCTCAGTAAAAGGCACATGACAGCCCGCTTGAAGCTTGCCAAAAGGCACCTAAAAGACTCTCAGACCAGAAACAGAATTCTCTGGTCTGACGAAACCCAGATTGAACTCTTTGGCCTGAATGCCAAGCGTCACGTCTGGAGGAGATCTGGCACCATCCCTCTGGCAGCTTCATGCTGTGGGGGTGTTTTTCAGTGGCATGGACAGGGAGACTATCGAGGGAAAGATTAACGGAGCAAAGTACAGAGAGATCCTTGATGAAAGCCTGCTCCAGAGCGCTCAGGACCTCAGACTGGGGTGAAGGTTCATCTTCCAACAGGACAACGACCCTAAGCACACAGCCAAGACAATACAGGCGGGGCTCGGGACACGTCTCTGAATGTCCTTGAGTGGCCCAGCCAGAGCCTGGACTTGAACCCGATCGAACATCTCTGGAGAGACCTGAAAATATCTGTGCAGCGACGCTCCCCATTCAACTTGACAGAGCTTGAGAGGATCTGCAGAGAAGAATGGGAGGAACTCCCCAAATACAGGTGTGCCAAGCTTGTAGCGTCATACCCAAGAAGACTCCAGGCTGTAATCACTGCCAAAGGTGCTTCAACAAAGTACTGAGTAAAGGGTCTGAATACTGATGTAAATGTATATTCTCAATACATTTGCAAAAATGTCTAAAAACCTATTTTTGCTTTGTAATTTTGGGGTATTGTGTGTAGATTGATGAGGGAAAAAACAATTGAATCAATTTCAGAATAAGACTGTAACGTAACAAACTGTGAAAAAGTCAAGTGGTCTGAATACTTTACAAATGCACTGTATGTGTGCAGGCATGTGTGTGTGTGCTTGTATGTGTGTATGTGTGTTTGTATGTATGTGTATGTGTGTGTGTATGCGTGTGTGTATGTGTGTGTGTGTATGCGTGCACCTGTGTGTGTGTGTGTGTGTGTGTGTATGTGTGTGTGTGTGTGTGTGTGTGTGTGTGTGTGTGTGTGTGTGTGTGTGCGTGCGTGCGTGCGTGTGTGCGTGTGCGTGTGCGTGTGCGTGTGCGTGTGCGTGTGTGTGTGTGTGTGTGTGTAGTAGTAGTAGTATTATGGGTAGTATTGTTATCTTACTCGACCAGCTCCTTCATGCTGTAGCCTTGTAGGTCTGATCTCAATGGAAGTCATACTGTCTGACTGTTGTGTTGAACCTAATCATCGTCTACAACCAGCATTCTTTGGTTTAAAAAAAAGTGGGTATTTAGAGGTTATTTAGCAAAAAAATATATATATATATATTTAGGTTATTTAGAGGGATATGTTTTGGGGAAAAAACAGTGTCCAGTCTCATCAGTGATGACCTTTCAACTTCCTCCTGTTTTATTGTGCTGTATGATACACCCTCCCACCTTATGGATTCTGAAAGCTTGATACTTTGGCTACTCCTCATGATTTTATTTATTTATTTTTTATTTCACCTTTATTTAATCAGGTAGGCTAGTTGAGAACACCTTTATTTAACCAGGTAGGCTAGTTGAGAACACCTTTATTTAACCAGGTAGGCTAGTTGAGAACACCTTTATTTAATCAGGTAGGCTAGTTGAGAACACCTTTATTTAATCAGGTAGGCTAGTTGAGAACACCTTTATTTAATCAGGTAGGCTAGTTGAGAACACCTTTATTTAATCAGGTAGGCTAGTTGAGAACAAGTTCTCATTTACGACTGCGACCTGCCTAAGATAAAGTAAAGCAGTTCAACACATACAACAACACACACATACAACACAGTTACACATGGAATAAACAAACATACAGTCAATAATACAGTTGAAAAATGGGTATATACAGTGTGTGAAATGAGTTAAGATAAGGGAGGTAAGGCAAAAATATAGGCCATAGTGGCGAGGTAATTACGATATAGCAATTAAACACTGGAGTGAAAAAAGATTAATGAGCAAGTAGAGATACTGGGGTGCAAAGGAGCAAAATAAATAAATAAATAAATGCAGTATGGGGATGAGGTAGTTGGATGGGCTATTTACAGATGGCTATGTACAGGTGCAATGATCTGTGAGCTGCTCTGACAGCTGGTGCTTGAAGTTAATGAGGGATATAAGAGTCTCCAGCTTCAGCGATTTTTGCATTTCGTTCCAGTCATTGGCAGCAGAAAACTGGAAGGAAAGGCGGCCAAACGAGGAATTGGCTTTGGGGGTCACCAGTGAGATATACCTGCTGGAGCGCGTGCTGCTATGGTGACCAGTGAACTGAGTGAAAGACTTGTAGATGACCTGGAGCCAGTGGGTTATGGCGACGAGTATGAAGCGAGGGCCATCCAACGAGAGAGTACAAGTCGCCGTGGTGGGTAGTACATGGGGCTTTGGTGACAAAATGGATGGCACTGTGATAAACTGAAGCTGAAGCTGTTGAGTAGAGTGTTGGAGGCTATTTTGTAAATGACATCGCTGAAGTCGAGGATCGGGAAGGATGGTCAGTTTTACAAGGGTATGTTTGGCAGCATGAGTGAAGGATGCTTTGTTGCGAAATAGGATGCTTGTGAAGCTACTGTACATCTGTAACAGTAACGACACTATATACAGGGGGTACAGAGTCAATGTGCGGGGGTACAGGTTAAGCGAGGTATTTGAGGTAATATGTACATGCAGGTAGAGGTAAAGTGACTATGCATAGATAATAAACAGAGTAGCAGCAGCATAAAAATGGGGGGGTGGGGGGGGTTAGCCATTTGTTTAGCTGTTCAGGAGTCTTATGGCTTGGGGGTAGAAGCTGTTGAGAAGCCTTTTGGATCAAGACTTGGCTATCACTAGGGTGGCAGATTTTTTGGCCTTCCTCTGACATCGTCTCGTATAGAGGCCCTGGATGGCAGGAGGCTTGGCCCCAGTAATGTACTGGGCCATACGCACTACCCTGTGTAGTGCCTAGCAGTCAGAGGCCGAGCAGTTGCCATACCAGGTGGTGATGCAACCAATGCTCTCAATGGTGCAGCTGTAGAACCTTTTGAGGATCTGAGGACCCATGCCAAATCTTTCAGTCTCCTGAGGGGGAATAGGCATTGTCGTGCCCTCTTCACACCTGTCTTGGTGTGGTTGGACTATGACAGTTCGTTGGTGATGTGGACACCAAGAAACTTGAAGCTGCTCCACTACAACCTGCTCAACCTGCTCCACTACAGCCTCATCGATGTTGCCTCACCTGTAGTCACCTGTAGTCAACGATCATCTCCTTTGTCCTGTTCACATTGAGGGAGAGGTTGTTATCCTGGCACCTCACACCACACTGTTATCCTGGCACCACATGGTGATCAGGCCTACGACTGTTGTGTTGTCGGCAAACTTAATGATGGTGTTGGAGTTGTGCTTGGCCATGCAGTCATGGGTGAACAGGGAGTACAGGAGTGGACTGAGCATGCACCCCTGAGGGGCCCCCGTGTTGAGGATCAGCGTGGCAGATGTGTTGTTACTTACCCTTAGCACCGGGGGGCGGCCCGTCTGGAAGTCCAGGATCCAGTTTCGCAGTGAGGTGTTTAGTCCCAGGGTCCTTAATTTAGTGATGAGCTTTGAGGGCAAATGGTTTTGAACATTGAGCTATAGTCAATGAATTGCATTCTCACGTAGGTGTTCTTTTTGTCCAAGTGGGAAACGGCAGTGTGGAGTGCAATAGTGTAGAGTGTGGAGTGCAATCTGTGGATCTGTTGGGGAGTTATGTAAATTGGAGTGGGTCTAAGGTTTCCAGGACACATGTGTTGATGCGAGCCATGACCATCCTTTCAAGGCACTTCATGGCTACAGACGTGAGTGCTATGGGTTGGTAGTAATTTAGGCAGGTCACCTTGGTGTTCTTGTGCACAGGGACTTTGGTGGTCTGCTTGAAACATGTTGGTATTACAGACTCAGTTGAAAATATCAGTGAAGACTCTTGCCAGTTGGTCAGCGCGTGCTCGGAGTACATGTCCTGGTAATTCGTCTGGCCCTGCAGCCTTGTGAATGTTGACCTGTTTAACTTTTTATGGCTGCAGGGGCAGTATTGAGTAGCTTGGATGAAAAGGTGCCCATTGTAAACGGCCAGCTCCTCAGTCTCAGTTGCTAATATATGCATATTATTAGTAGTATTGGATAGAAAACACTCTAACGTTTCCAAAACTGTCAAAATATTGTCTGTGAGTATAACAGAACTGATATTGCAGGTGAAACCCTGAGGAAAATCAAAACAGGAAGTGGCTTCTATTTTGAAAACTCCATGTTCCATAGCCTCCCTTTGCTCCATTTAAAGGGATATGAACCAGATTCATTGTCCTATCGCTTCCTCAAGGTGTCAACAGTCTTCAGACATAGTTTCAGGCTTTTATTTTGAAAAATGAGCCAGAACGATAACATGTGGTCAAGTGGTCACATGAGTTTTGCTCGCGCAACAGAGTTTGGATAGGTATTGCTTTTCCCTCTCCTACTGTGAAAGACATTTGCGGTTGATATATTATTGATTATATATTTTAAAAACAACCTGAGGATTGATTATAAAAAACATTTGACATGGTCCTGTGGACATTATGGAAACTATTTGGAATTTTCGTCTGCTTTGTCGTTACCGCTCTTTCCTGTGGATTTCTCAACATAACGCGCCAAACAAACGGAGGTATTTTGGATATAAAATAATCTTTATGGAACAAAAGGAACATTTGTTGTGTAACTGGGAGTCTCGTCAGTGAAAACATCCGAAGATCATCAAAAGTAAGCGATTAGAAGTTATTTAGCTCATCTGGTAGGCTTGCGTCACTGGGCAGCTTGCGGCTGTGCTTTCCTTTGTAGTCCGTAATAGTTTGCAAGCCCTGCCACATCCAACGAGCTTTGGAAGCGGTGTAGTAGGATTCAATCTTCGTCCTGTACTGATGCTTTGCCTGTTTGATGGTTCATTGGAGGGCATGGCACAATTTCTTATAAGCGTCCGGGATAGAGTCCCGCTCCTTGAAAGCAGCAGCTCTACCCTTTAGCTCAGTGCTGATTTTGCCTGTAATCCATGGCTTCTGGTTCTACGTACGGTCACCATAGGGACAACGTCATTGATGCACTTATTGATGAAACCAGTGACTGATGTGGTGTGCTCCTCAATGCCATCGGAAGAATCCCGGAACATATTCCAGTCTGTGCTAGAAAAACAGTCCTGTATCTTCGCATCTGCATCATCTGACCACTTCTGTATTGAGTGAGTCACTGGTGCTTCCTGCTTTAGTTTTTGCTTGTAATTAGGAATCAGGAGGATAAAGTTATGGTCAGATTTGCCAAATAGAGGGTGAGAGAGAGCATTGTACGCATCTCTGTGTGTGGAACGAAGGTGGTCTCGAGTTTTTTTTTTCCTCTGGTTGCACATGTAACATGCTGGTTGAAATAAGGTAAAAAAGATTTAAGTTTCCCTGCTTTAAAGTCCCCGGCCACTAGGAGCGCCACCTCTGAATGAGCATTTTCTTCTTTGCTTATGGCCTTAAAGTTGAGTGCGGTCTTAGTGCCAGCATCGATTTGTGGTGAAAAATATAGATGAAAACACTCTTGGTAAATAGTGTGGTCTACAGCTTATCATGAGATACTCTACCTCAGGCGAGAAAAACCTTGAGACTTCATTAATATCAGATTTCATGCACCAGCTGTTATTTACAAATAGACACAGACCGCCACCTCTTGTCTTACTGGAGGCAGCTGTTCTGTCTTGCCGATGAACGGAAAACCCAGCCAGCTGTATGTTATCGATGTTGTCGTTTAACGGGGGAGTGTGGAGGAGAGGAGAATAAGGGATGGAACAAGGGAGTGTGTGGAGGAGAGGAGAATAAGAGATGGAACAAGGGAGTGTGTGGAGGAGAGGAGAATAAGGGATGGAACAAGGGAGTGTGTGGAGGAGAGGAGAATAAGAGATGGAACAAGGGAGTGTGTGGAGGAGAGGAGAATAAGGGATGGAACAAGGGTGTGTGTGGAGGAGAGGAGAATAAGGGATGGAACAAGGGAGTGTGTGGAGGAGAGGAGAATAAGGGATGGAACAAGGGAGTGTGTGGAGGAGAGGAGAATAAGGGATGGAACAAGGGAGTGTGTGGAGGAGAGGAGAATAAGGGATGGAACAAGGGAGTGTGTGGAGGAGAGGAGAATAAGAGAGAGATTAAGGAGGTGTGGGAGGGGAACCGATGTAGGCATTTGCATTAGAGGGTAAACCGTACTAAAATAAATTCAAGCCTTTTTAAACAAGGCTCATGACTTGAATTGACCCTTAGCTAAGTCCCGCCCATAGCAACTGTCGCTAACCACGCTTGAGTCCGACCAGCGCATGGAAGCCAAAGGGTGCAATGGCAAAAGTTTTCAAAAAAACACTTTTTTTTTAAAATAGCTAAATAATTGAATAGTGCCACAAGGGTACTTCCAGCCGTGGTTCCTGAAATCCAGAGTCTGTTGATGGAGTATTGTTTTGGATATATATATATATACGAAATCATACTTTTGTTCCGCTGTTTGCTATCTGGTTAGCTATCTCTCAGTCTCATTGGCCACTGGTGAAAACGTTGCTAACGCTAGCAACAGGTGAAATGCTTACTTTATGAGACCTTTCCCAACAATGCAGAGTTAGAAAGTAGGAAAATGTGTTAAGAAAAAAAGAAAATAGTACCACAGTAATGAGACTATATACAAGGAGTAGCGGTACCGAGTCCATGTGTAGAGGTATGATGTAGTTGGGGTAATTCAGGTAATATGTACCTGGCAATAAGGATAGATAATAAACAGAGAAGCAGCAGCGTACAAAATGTGAAGAGAGTGAAAGTGTGTCTGTGTGAGTGTGTGTGTGTGTGTGTGTGTGTGTGTGTGTGTGTGTGTGTGTGTGTGTGTGTGTGTGTGTGTGTGTGTGTGTGTGTGTGTGTGTGTGTGTGTGTGTGTGTGTGTGTGTGTGTGTGTGTGTGTGTGTGTGTGTGTGTGTGTGTGCACTACCGCTGTAGCCCATGGAGCAGTCAGAATAGATGGCCCTCTACCATGTTTAATGGATGGCCCTCTACCATGTTTAATGGATGGCCCTCTACTATGTTTAATGGATGGCCCTCTACTATGTTTAATAGATGGCCCTCTACCATGTTTAATGGATGGCCCTCTACCATGTTTAATGGATGGCCCTCTACCATGTTTAATGGATGGCCCTCTACCATGTTTAATAGATGGCCCTCTACCATGTTTAATGGATGGCCCTCTACCATGTTTAATGGATGGCCCTCTACTATGTTTAATAAATGGCCCTCTACCATGTTTAATGGGTGGCCCTCTACCATGTTTAATTGATGGCCCTCTACCATGTTTAATGGATGGCCCTCTACTGTGTTTAATAAATGGCCCTCTACCATGTTTAATGGATGGCCCTCTACCATGTTTAATGGATGGCTCTCTACCATGTTTAATGGATGGCCCTCTACCATGTTTAATAAATGGCCCTCTACCATGTTTAATAGATGGCCCTCTACCATGTTTAATGGATGGCCCTCTACCATGTTTAATGGATGGCCCTCTACCACATTTAATGGATGGCCCTCAACCACATTTAATGGATGGCTCTAGACCAGGGTTGTCAAACTCATTCCATGTAGGGCCTAGTGACTGCTGGTTTTCGGTTTTTCGTTTTAAATCCAACCTAGACAACCAGGGGAGAGGAGATCCTTACTAACCAGTGACCTTAATTGATCAATCGAGTACAACGGAGGAGCGAAAACCTGCAGACTATACTCTAGAAGACGAGACTGTCACCGATATTCTACTGAACATTTGTCTTCCACTCTGAACATTTCTGTCACATGTTACATCCCTCCTGGCCGTCAGAGTTGAACCCCCCTACAGGCCAGTTATCCTGCTGTGATCTACTTGACGTATGTATGAAGTATGGAGTTCTGTTGTCTTCCATGGTGCCTCTCTAACCAAGCACAATCCAAACACGTGAACACACACACACACACACACACAAACACACACACGCACACACACACATTGCTCTGTGGGGAAATGAGATGCCATGACTAACGCACGGTCATGTATAACCAGTGTGTGTGTGTCTGTGTGTGTGTGCGTACATGCGAGCAAACGAGCGTGGGTGTGTTTGTGTGTGTGTGCATCCGTGCCTGTGTGTGTGTGTGTGTGTGTGTGTGTATGTGTGTGAGAGTGTGCGTGTCCGTGCTTAGGTGTGTGTGTGTGTGTGTGTGTGTGTGTGTGTGTGTGTGTGTGTGTGTGTGTGTGTGTGTGTGTGTGTGTGTGTGTGTGTGTGAGTGTGTGTGTGTGTGTGTGCACCCACCCGTCCGCCAGTGTGTGAAAGAGCTAATGGCCTTGTCCATCAAGCAGGGCGGAGGGGGACTTTGTGGCTGGAGGCAGCATCACAGTTGGGGTCAGAGCCCAGCCCTCTTGAACAGCATCACAGTTGGGGTCAGAGCCCATGCCCTCCTGAATTAGATGACAATAGAGGCGAAGACGTCATCCATCCAGACCGAAGCGTTGTGTCTGTCGTGACCAGAGAGCCTAAAGGTTTCCGCTTGCTTCCCAGCCGAAACAGTTCGGAAGAGTTTGTGTGTATGTATTATGATGACATTCTGTGACGTTTTTAGTTTGATTTGGACTTCGGTGAGTTTTCCTTTTTTTCTCTCTCTCGAAGTTCGAGCCCACAATATTTTTTTCTGGATGCAAGCCAAATTTCAGAGGGCCAATGTCTACGCCCTTTCGTCGTTGATTGGTCAACAGTAGGGATTCTTCAATAAAGCTTAGTCTGTGATTGGTCAACAGTAGGGATTCTTCAATGAAGCTTAGTCTGTGATTGGTCAACAGTAGGGATTCTTCAATAAAGTCTTTGTTGTCATTCAACGAGAGACGACTCGTTTTCAAGCTAATTTTTGTCACTGAGAATTACTGACTTAATCAAAATGAATGACAGATTTCTTGAGTTCAAATTCTGTGTGTATATTGGCTACGGCGTCTCAAAATGGACAAACAGTATTATTGCTACCTTTGTTTCTCATTTTTAAAGGGAAGGGAGTTTGTGAGCACACTCATTTGGTCCTGCTAGCTGAGTCCGGCTAGGCGCCAGCCGAACTGAAGCATGCTGACACCTTTACACACACACATACACACGCACCACGCACCACGCACCACGCACCACGCACCACGCACCACGCTCACACACACACAGGGAGGGACCAGGGAGGAGTCCTTCCTGTAGTGTTTCCCCATGGGGTCACCAGAGAATGTGACGGTGGCTTTATCCTTTATCTATCTCCACTGGTGTCTGCACTAAGGAATGCATTCCCCTGCCAGAGGATGGGCTGCTGTTGTTCTTCAAACATTCCTCCACTGGTGTTTTTGTAAGGCAGAGGCAGGCTTTCTCTCCTCTGATCTTCATCCTCTCCTCTCCCTCCCCTCCTTTTCTTCTCCTCTCCTCTTCATCCTTTCCTCTCTCCTCTCCTCTCTTCTCCTCTCCCCTTCTCTCCTTTCCCCTCCTCTCTTCTCCTCTCCTCTCCTCTCTTCTCTTCTCTTCTCCTCTCCCTCCCCTGCTTTTCTTCTCTTCTCCTCTTCATCCTTTCCTCTCTCCTCTCCTCTCTTCTCCTCTCCCCTTCTCTCCTTTCCCCTCCTCTCTTCTCCTCTCTTCTCTTCTCCTCTCCCTCCCCTCCTTTTCTTCTCCTTTCCCCTCCTCTCTTCTCCTCTCCTCTCCCCTCCTCTCTTCTCCTCTCCTCTCCTCTCCTCTCCTCTCCTCTCCTCTCCTCTCCTCTCCTCTCCTCTCCTCTCCTCTCCTCTCCTCTCCTCTCCTCTCCTCTCCTCTCCTCTCCTCTCCTCTCCCCTCCTCTTTTTTACCCTCCTCTCCTGTCCTCCACCCCTACTCTCTTCTCCTCTCCTCTCCCCTCCTCTCTTCTCCTCTCCTCTCCCCTCCTCTGCTCTCCTCTCCATCCTCTCTTCTCCATTACCCTCTTCATCCTCTCCTCTTCATCCTTTCCTCTCTCCTCCTCTCCTCTCTCCTCCTCTCCTCTCTTCTCCTCTCCTCTCGTTTCCCCTTCTCTCTCCTCCTCTCCTCTCCTCTCTCCTCCTCTCCTCTCTTCTCCTCTCCTCTCCCCTCCTCTTTTTTACCCTCCTCTCCTGTCCTCTCCCCTACTCTCTTCTCCTCTCCTCTCCCCTTCTCTCTTCTCCTCTCCTCTCCCCTCCTCTGCTCTCCTCTCCATCCTCTCTTCTCCATTACCCTCTTCATCCTCTCCTCTTCATCCTTTCCTCTCTCCTCCTCTCCTCTCTTCTCCTCTCCTCTCGTTTCCCCTCCTCTCTCCTCCTCTCCTCTCTTCTCTTCTCTTCTCCTCTCCCCTCCTGTCCTCTCCCCTACTCTCTTCTCCTCTCCTCTCCCCTCCTCTCTTCTCCTCTCCTCTCCCCTCCTCTGCTCTCCTCTCCATCCTCTCTTCTCCATTACCCTCTTCACCCTCTCCTCTCTTTTCCCCTCCTCTCTCCTCCTCTCCTCTCCCCTCTTCTCTTCTCCTCTCCCCTCCTGTCCTCTCCCCTACTCTCTTCTCCTCTCCTCTCCCCTCCTCTGTTCTCTTCTCCATCCTCTCTTCTCCATTACCCTCTTCATTCTCTCCTCTTCATCCTTTCCTCTCTCCTCCTCTCCTCTCTTTTCCCCTCCTCTCTCCTCTCCTCTCCTCTCTTCTCCTCTCTTCTCTTCTCCTCTCCCCTCCTGTCCTCTCCCCTACTCTCTTCTCCTCTCTTCTCCTCTCCCCTCCTCTCTTCTCCTCTCCCCTCCTCTCTTCTCCTCTCCATCCTGTTTTGATACAGATGTGAAGGTGTTGTGTATCCTGTTTTGATACAGACGTGAAGGTGTTGGCATCCTGTTTTGAGACAGACGCGAAGGTGTTGGCATCCTGTTTTGATACAGACGTGAATGTGTTGCTTCCTGTTTTGATACAGACATGAAGGTGTTGGCATCCTGTTTTGATACAGACGTGAAGGTGTTGTGCATCCTGTTTTGATACAGACGTGAAGGTGTGAATCCTGTTTTGATACAGATGTGAAGGTGTTGGCATCCTGTTTTGATACAGACGTGAAGGTGTTGGCATCCTGTTTTGATACAGACGTGAAGGTGTTGTGCATCCTGTTTTGATACAGACATGAAGGTGTTGGCATCCTGTTTTGATACAGACGTGAAGGTGTTGTGCATCCTGTTTTGATACAGACGTGAAGGTGTTGTGCATCTTGTTTTGATACAGACGTGAAGGTGTTGTGCATCCTGTTTTGATACAGACGTGAAGGTGTTGTGCATCCTGTTTTGATACAGACGTGAAGGTGTTGTGCGTCCTGTTTTGATACAGACGTGAAGGTGTTGGCATCCTGTTTTGATACAGACATGAAGGTGTTGGCATCCTGTTTTGATACAGACGTGAAGGTGTTGGCATCCTGTTTAGATACAGATGTGGGTATTTTACATGATAAGTTGTACTATATGTTGATGGCTTTGTGCTCTAAAATAGTTTTGCAAATGTGACAGAAGAAGGCAAAACCTTTAATTCATTATACATTTTACGATAACGATTACAACCCTCTATCCATATAGTCCTAGACCCAGAGGATCAGAGACCCAGAGGATCAGAGAATAAGAGGATCAGAGACCCAGAGGATTAGAGACTCAGAGGATCAGAGACTCAGGTGATCAGAGACTCAGATGATCAGAGACCCAGAGAATCTGAGACCCAGAGGATCAGAGACCCAGGGGATCAGAGACCCAGAGGATCAGAGACTCAGGGGATCAGAGACCCAGAGGATCAGAGAATAAGAGGATCAGAGACTCAGAGGATTAGAGACTCAGAGGATCAGAGAATAAGAGGATCAGAGACTCAGAGGATCAGAGACTCAGAGGATCAGAGAATAAGAAGATGAGAGACCCAGAGGATCAGAGAATAAGAGGATCAGAGACTCAGAGGATCAGAGAATAAGAAGATGAGAGACCCAGAGGATCAGAGACCCAGAGGATCAGAGACTCAGAGGATCAGAGACTCAGAGGATCAGAGAATAAGAAGATGAGAGACCCAGAGGATTAGAGACTCAGAGGATCAGAGAATAAGAAGATGAGAGACTCAGAGGATTAGAGACTCAGAGGATCAGAGACTCAGAGGATCAGAGAATAAGAAGATGAGAGACCCAGAGGATCAGAGAATAAGAGGATCAGAGACTCAGAGGATCAGAGAATAAGAAGATGAGAGACCCAGAGGATCAGAGACCCAGAGGATCAGAGACTCAGAGGATCAGAGACTCAGAGGATCAGAGAATAAGAAGATGAGAGACCCAGAGGATTAGAGACTCAGAGGATCAGAGAATAAGAAGATGAGAGACTCAGAGGATTAGAGACTCAGAGGATCAGAGACTCAGAGGATTAGAGACCCAGAGGATCAGAGACTCAGAGGATCAGAGACCCAGAGGATCAGAGGCTCAGAGGATCAGAGAATAAGAGGATCAGAGAATAAGAAGATGAGAGACCCAGAGGATCAGAGACTCAGAGGATCAGAGAATAAGAGGATCAGAGACTCAGAGGATCAGAGACTCAGAGGATCAGAGACTCAGAGGATCAGAGACTCAGGGGATCAGAGACTCAGGGGATCAGAGACTCAGAGGATCAGAGAATAAGAGGATCAGAGACCCAGAGGATCAGAGACTCAGATGATCAGAGAATAAGAGGATCAGAGACTCAGAGGATCAGAGACTCAGAGGATCAGAGACTCAGAGGATCAGAAACTCAGGGGATCAGAGACTCAGGGGATCAGAGACTCAGAGGATCAGAGACTCAGAGGATCAGAGACCCAGAGGATCAGAGACTCAGGGGATCAGAGACTCAGGGGATCAGAGACTCAGAGGATCAGAGACTCAGAGGATCAGAGACCCAGAGGATCAGAGACCCAGAGGATCAGAGACTCAGGGGATCAGAGACCCAGAGGATCAGAGACCCAGAGGATCAGAGACCCAGAGGATCAGAGACTCAGAGGATCAGAGACCCAGAGGATCAGAGAATAAGAAGATGAGAGACCCAGAGGATCAGAGAATAAGAAGATGAGAGACCCAGAGGATCAGAGAATAAGAAGATGAGAGACCCAGAGGATCAGAGAATAAGAAGATGAGAGACCCAGAGGATCAGAGAATAAGAAGATGAGAGACCCAGAGGATCAGAGAATAAGAAGATGAGAGACCCAGAGGATCAGAGAATAAGAAGATGAGAGACCCAGAGGATCAGAGAATAAGAAGATGAGAGACCCAGAGGATCAGAGAATAAGAAGATGAGAGACCCAGAGGATCAGAGAATAAGAAGATGAGAGACCCAGAGGATCAGAGAATAAGAAGATGAGAGACCCAGAGGATCAGAGAATAAGAAGATGAGAGACCCAGAGGATCAGAGAATAAGAAGATGAGAGACCCAGAGGATCAGAGAATAAGAAGATGAGAGACCCAGAGGATCAGAGAATAAGAAGATGAGAGACCCAGAGGATCAGAGAATAAGAAGATGAGAGACCCAGAGGATCAGAGAATAAGAAGATGAGAGACCCAGAGGATCAGAGAATAAGAAGATGAGAGACCCAGAGGATCAGAGAATAAGAAGATGAGAGACCCAGAGGATCAGAGAATAAGAAGATGAGAGACCCAGAGGATCAGAGAATAAGAAGATGAGAGACCCAGAGGATCAGAGAATAAGAAGATGAGAGACCCAGAGGATCAGAGAATAAGAAGATGAGAGACCCAGAGGATCAGAGACTCAGGGGATCAGAGACTCAGGGGATCAGAGACTCAGAGGATCAGAGACTCAGAGGATCAGAGACCCAGAGGATCAGAGACTCAGAGGATCAGAGACTCAGAGGATCA
The DNA here is from genome assembly GCF_002021735.2 of Oncorhynchus kisutch. NCBI lineage: Eukaryota > Metazoa > Chordata > Actinopteri > Salmoniformes > Salmonidae > Oncorhynchus > Oncorhynchus kisutch. Next base: position 9,335,947 of record NC_034181.2, read on the forward strand.
GAGACTCAGGGGATCAGAGACTCAGAGGATCAGAGACTCAGAGGATCAGAGACCCAGAGGATCAGAGACTCAGGGGATCAGAGACTCAGAGGATCAGAGAATAAGAAGATGAGAGACCCAGAGGATCAGAGACTCAGAGGATCAGAGAATAAGAAGATGAGAGACCCAGAGGATCAGAGACTCAGAGGATCAGAGAATAAGAAGATGAGAGACCCAGAGGATCAGAGACTCAGAGGATCAGAGAATAAGAAGATGAGAGACCCAGAGGATCAGAGACTCAGAGGATCAGAGACTCAGGGGATCAGAGACTCAGGGGATCAGAGACTCAGAGGATTAGAGACTCAGGGGATCAGAGACTCAGAGGATCAGAGACTCAGGGGATCAGAGACCCAGAGGATCAGAGACTCAGGGGATCAGAGACTCAGGGGATCAGAGACCCAGAGGATCAGAGACTCAGGGGATCAGAGACTCAGGGGATCAGAGACTCAGGGGATCAGAGACTCAGAGGATCAGAGACTCAGGGGATCAGAGACTCAGGGGATCAGAGACCCAGAGGATCAGAGACTCAGGGGATCGGAGACTCAGGGGATCAGAGACTCAGGGGATCAGAGACTCAGAGGATCAGAGACTCAGGGGATCAGAGACTCAGGGGATCAGAGACTCAGGGGATCAGAGACTCAGGGGATCAGAGACTCAGAGGATCAGAGACTCAGGGGATCAGAGACTCAGGGGATCAGAGACCCAGGGGATCAGAGACCCAGAGGATCAGAGACCCAGAGGATCAGAGACCCAGAGGATCAGAGACCCAGAGGATCAGAGACCCAGAGGATCAGAGACCCAGAGGATCAGAGACTCAGGGGATCAGAGACCCAGGGGATCAGAGACTCAGGGGATCAGAGACTCAGAGGATCAGAGACCCAGAGGATCAGAGACTCAGAGGATCAGAGACCCAGGGGATCAGAGACTCAGGGGATCAGAGACCCAGAGGATCAGAGACTCAGGGGATCAGAGACTCAGGGGATCAGAGACTCAGGGGATCAGAGACTCAGGGGATCAGAGGATCAGAGACTCAGGGGATCAGAGGATCAGAGACCCAGAGGATCAGAGACTCAGGGGATCAGAGACTCAGGGGATCAGAGACTCAGGGGATCAGAGGATCAGAGACTCAGGGGATCAGGTACTCAGGGGATCAGAGGATCAGAGACTCAGGGGATCAGAGGATCAGAGACTCAGAGGATCAGAGACCCAGAAAGTTTGCTTTTATTTTTTGCATTGTATATTAATTGTCCAAACAAATGGCCGCTATCTGTATCGATGTGGTCGCGTATCAGAAAATATATATTTAAAAGGAGTCATATTCTTCCTGGGAGTGTTTATGAACATATTTTAATAAGATTTCATGTTGCTAAAAAGCTGTCAGTTTCACTTTAAAGCACAGAGTGTTTAAAGCACGTTTTCTAAAGGGAGAGACACTTGGAATGACTCTGTTCAGGGTTCAATGAACTCATTCACAGTCAAAGACATTGTCTATGGGATTATAAGTAAGACTAGATAAAAGCCCATTATCCGAAGGGAGGCATTTCTCAGAATATACATTCATATGAATGTACATTGACCGTATGAATGTACTATGACTGTTCACATGAGTGTACTTTAATGGCATTGAACTCAGGTCATAGTTCACTACCATAAAGGCTTTATATCCAATGCATGCCCAATGAAGGGCCTGAATGTGATCGCTGTGCAATTCAGACTCTTTAACAGCAAGTGTAGTTTGAATGGCAAGGAGCGGCTTTTTATGGCTGTGTTATACGGGCTGGTTTTTGTTATAACAGCATCTATGGTATGAGCTGCTTGTGATTCAAGGAATGGGCTGATTAAGAGATGTCTTTAACATGGGCAGTATGATGTCAATAGTATAGTCAGTTTGTGATGGTATGGCCCACCTCTTGTGGGCCATTGTCTTGTGTACGGGCATACAGCAGGTAGCCTAGTGATTAGAGCATTGGGCCAGTAACTGAAAGGTTGCTGGATTGAATCGCTGAGCTGACAAGCTAAAAATCTGTCGTTCTGCCACTGAACAAGTAGGCTGTCATTGTAAATAAGAATTTGTTCTTAACTGACTTGCCAGGTTAAATAAAGGTTTAAAATACATGGGTGTGTGGTAAAATAATATGTTAATTGTGTAGATATTCATCTAAGAAAAAACCAAAGGTCCAAACCTCATGTTATTGGAGTTTTTTACAATTGTAGGATGGCCAGAATTAGGGGTACTGAATCAATAGAGGCCAGAGGGAAAAATCTGGGGAAAAACCGCATTGCGTCAGCTAGGCTTATTCTTTTCATATATTCTTTTCATATATTCTTTTCATATATTCTTTTCATATATTCTTTTCATATATTCTTTTCATGTTAATGCCAAATTCCTGTTCTTTTTACAAAATGTCGCACAAAAACAAGCGCAACAAGCGCAACAAGCGCAACAAGCGCAACAAGCGCAACAAGCACAACAAGCACAACAAGCACAACAAGCACAACAAGCACAACAAGCGCAACAAGCGCAACAAGCACAACAAGCGCAACAAGCGCAACAAGCGCAACAAGCGCAACAAGCGCAACAAGCGCAACAAGCGCAACAAGCGCAACAAGCGCAACAAGCGCAACAAGCGCATCTCTGTAAAAAAATTAATGGAGCACTAAGCCTACCGCAAATGTTTGTTTTTTAAAATCCTTTAACATTTAATTCAGTTAATGTCGTGTTAACATGATTTTTTGCAACCCACTGAAATACCTTTGCAGGCATCCAACAACATGTCAAATCCTTGAAAGTCATTGCGACAGAGCGGCTCCACTCTTCAAACAGAGGTCGGTGCTTATTATCGGATGTATTAGGTTACGAGATCCGACTTTTTTATATTTCTAATGTTAATGATACACTATATATACAAAGTATGTGGACACCCCTTCAAATTAGTGCATTCAGTTATTTCAGCCACATCCGTTGCTGACAGGTGTATAAAATCGAGCACACAGCCATGCAATCTCCATAGACAAACATTGGCAGTAGAATGGTCTTACTGAAGAGCTCAGTGACTTTCAACATGGCACCGTCATAGGATGCCACCTTTCCAACAAGTCAGTTCATCAACTTTTTGCCCTGTCAGAGATGCCGCACACAAACCTAAAATCACCATGCGCAATGCCAAGCTTTGGCTGAAGTGGTGTAAATATTTGCTGCCATTGGACTCTGGAATAGTGGAAACATGTTCTCTGGAGTGATGAATCACGCTTCACCATCTGGCAGTCCGACGGACTAATCTTGGTTTGGCGGATGCCAGGAGAATGCCCAAATGCATAGTGCCAACTGTAAAGTTTGGTGGAGGAGGAATATTTTCATGGTTCGGGCTAGACCCCTTAGTTCCAGTGAAGGGAAATCTTAATGCTGCAGCATTCACGGACATTCTAGATGATTCTGTGCTTCCAACTGTGTGGCAACAGTTTGGGGAAGGCCCTTTCCTGTTTCATTTCAAATCAAATAGTATTTGTCACATTCACATATTTAGCAGATTATTGTGGGTGTAGCAAAATGCTTGTGTTCCTAGCTCCAACAGTGCAGTAGAATAGAATACACTATGTACATGAGTAAAGCAGTATGTAAACATTATTAAAGTGACTAGTGTTCCATTATTAAAGTGACCAGTGATTCCATGTCTATGTATATAGGCCAGCAGCCTCTAAGGTGCAGGGTTGAGTAACTGGGTGGTAGCCGGCTAGTGATGGCTATTTAACAGTTTGATGGCCTTGAGATAGAAGCTGTTTTTCAGTCTCTCTGTCTCAAAATTTGATGCACTTGTACTGACCTCACCTTCTAGATGATAGCGAGGTGAACATACCGTGGCTCGGGGGCCGTGCACAAAGTGAGGTCCGTACAGAAATTGTTTGTCGAGATCGCTGTGGAAAAACTTCACTGGCCCTCTAAGAGCCCTGACCTCAACCCCATCGAAAACTTTTGGGATGAATTGGAATGCCGACTGGGAGCCAACAGTGCCCAACCTCACTAACGCTCTTGTGGCTGAATGGAAGTCCCCGCAGCAATGTTCCAACATCTAGTGGAAAGCCTTCCCAGAAGAGTAGAGGCTGTTATAGCAGCAAAGGGGGGGACCAACTCCACATTAAGGATTTTGGAATGAGATGTTCGACGAACAGGTGTCCACATACCTTTGATCATGTAGTGTAAGTTAGAGAAAGACCCCACTGAACAGATTCAGAACATGAAAAATCATATTTGTAATATTGGTAAAAATGTATTTTTCATCAAAGCACGTTTTCACCCAGTCTGGGCAGAGTGAGTCGACACTCTACCATGAGGAAGACGGAGAACCTCATCTTGGCACTGGTGGTATATGCCCAAAATACACACTCTTACCAACAGTTACCAACCATACATACTTTCAATAAACCAATGAAAAAATAATACTTTTGGTTTTCATTTAAAGTTTAATGGTTTAACTTTATGTGCCATCTGTCAATTTGCAGTGAGGACAATAATACAACACACAGCGCAGGAGATTGGTGGCACCTTAACAGGAGAGGACGAGGTCATGGTGGCACCTTAACAGGAGAGGACGAGGTCATAGTGGCACCTTAGTAGGAGAGGACGAGGTCATAGTGGCACCTTAGTAGGAGAGGACGAGGTCATAATGGCACCTTAACAGGACAGGACGAGGTCATGGTGGCACCTTAGTAGGAGAGGACGAGGTCATGGTGGCACCTTAGTAGGAGAGGACGAGGTCATGGTGGCACCTTAGTAGGAGAGGACGAGGTCATGGTGGCACCTTAGTAGGAGAGGACGAGGTCATGGTGGCACCTTAGTAGGAGAGGACGAGGTCATGGTGGCACCTTAGTAGGAGAGGACGAGGTCATGGTGGCACCTTAACAGGAGAGGACGAGGTCATGGTGGCACCTTAGTAGGAGAGGACGAGGTCATAGTGGCACCTTAACAGGAGAGGACGAGGTCATGGTGGCACCTTAGTAGGAGAGGACGAGGTCATGGTGGCACCTTAGTAGGAGAGGACAAGGTCATGGTGGCACCTTAGTAGGAGAGGACGAGGTCATGGTGGCACCCTAGTAGGAGAGGACGAGGTCATGGTGGCACCTTAGTAGGAGAGGACGAGGTCATGGTGGCACCTTGATAGGAGAGGACGAGGTCATAGTGGCACCTTAACAGGAGAGGACGAGGTCATGGTGGCACCTTAGTAGGACAGGACGAGGTCATGGTGGCACCTTAGTAGGAGAGGACGAGGTCATGGTGGCACCTTAGTAGGAGAGGACGAGGTCATGGTGGCACCTTAGTAGGAGAGGACGAGGTCATGGTGGCACCTTAGTAGGAGAGGACGAGGTCATGGTGGCACCTTAGTAGGAGAGGACGAGGTCATGGTGGCACCTTAGTAGGAGAGGACGAGGTCATGGTGGCACCTTAGTAGGAGAGGACGAGGTCATGGTGGCACCTTAGTAGGAGAGGACGAGGTCATGGTGGCACCTTAGTAGGAGAGGACGAGGTCATGGTGGCACCTTAGTAGGAGAGGACGAGGTCATAGTGGCACCTTAACAGGAGAGGACGAGGTCATGGTGGCACTTTAGTAGGAGAGGACG